>NC_034594.1:17919318-17938885 GCF_900095145.1 Mus pahari | reverse complement strand
AGCCCTTTATGTAGACATTGCTGGGGTGTGTATACTGCTCCTGTGTCCTAGCCCTTTATGTAGACATTGCTGGGGGGTGTATACTGCTCCTGTGTTCTAGCCCTTTATGTAGACATTGCTGGGGGGTGTATACTGCTCCTGTGTCCAGCCTTCTTTCTCCATCTCTAGTTTCCAGCTCCGTGGATGGTACCACAGCTTTCCAGAATGAGGCAAAAAATGTGGAGACCTCCCTTCCTGTACCAGCTCCCACTTCCCAACAACCTGACAGTCCTTACAGGACCTTCTGGACCAGATCCTTCTCACCAAGGCTCACACCTTGGTCTCCACCACATCTGAAGACGTTACAAGGAATTCTGGGTAAGTGCCATCACCCTGCAGCTTTGTAGACCGTTCCTCAACCTTATCCCCCACAACCATGGTGATGTACAAAGACATTAATTACATACCAAAGAGAGGAGTTCATGGCTGTATAAGGCTGGATATATAATTATACATGAAACACCACGTCATGCAAGGACAAAACTTAATTCTTTAAGATCCACCACCTAAACTCCCACCTCGTAATAAGTTACCCCTACTCACTGGTGCAGCTTTGTGCACAAATGCCATGGCTATAACAAGTTACTTTCTATGAGATGGAACTAAGACCTGAATCATTAGAGGGGCCAAGAACCCAGGGCTAAATAGGTCATAGGCCCTAGGGAGAACCAAATACTATATTTTGCTTACGGACATACCATTAAAACAAATCCCATTGAACAGATCATCTCTCAACAATCATTAAAGAAGTTCCTCCTTGTAGTAGATGGCAATTACCATAGAGAATAAGAGACTATAGTGTGCTCAGCCCTAAATTAGACATACTTGCCACACCCTTTCCCCAAAGTTCAATGCTTCCGTTCTCATGGAAGAGAGGGCAGAAACATGACATCAGAGACAGTGCTTCCCATACACAGCAGGGCAACTGCACAAATGAATGCATAGCTAGCTATCGTGACAGTGGCCACAAGACCTGCACAAGCTGTACCCAGACAAAATCCCAGCTCGGATGCTAGGAAGTGGGCACTAGATGCCCTCCCTAGCTGAGGAGCCACTGGTGTTGAGAGCTTCTGGGAGAAAAGAATCAGTTTTGTTAATGACCCTCATGAGGGGACAACCACTTTCCACGGCAGCCCCACTCCAGACACTGGCTGGGCAACACTGAACTTACAGAAGAAATTTGTTTAAATAAATAAATAAAATCTAAAAGTTATGTAGGAAGGAAGGGTGGAGAGGGTGATTACAGAGGAGCTGGGGTGTGTGAATATGTCAAAATATATTGTATGAAATTCTCAAAGAATAATACATTTTTTAAAAAATTATACACCCATAATCATGTGGCAGCAAACTTTTTTCCTTGTTTTTTTGTTTGTAACTATTGAAACTGGGTCCCATATAGCCCAGGCTGGCCTGGAACACACTATGAAGCTGAGGCTATCCTTAATTCCTGGGATCAAAGATGTGTGTCATCACACCCAGCAGTGAACAAATCAGGAAGAAGAGGGAGGCAAGGGTTTGCTTCACCAAAACTAATCTGGAACAAATTCCCCCAGGTCTAGTCCAGTGGCCCTGAATCTGCAGGGAGATTCTAAACCACTATCAGCAAGTGTCTACAGATGGTGTTAAAGAAAGCGCCATGTGGTACCCGAAGGCCCCGAGTGTACGCTAACCACTTGGAGGCATCTTCCTTTAAACACAGACTGTAGAGACTGCACAGGCCAGGCCTGGTCCTTAATGTACTTCTGCTCTGCACCCTTCCTGATGCTCCTCCCGAGGTCCCTGCCACATATCTGAGGTCCTTACAGTCGTCCTAAGGACTCTGTGGAAGCCCAGACCTGCCTGTCCAAGCCACCTAGCCCCTCCCTGGACTACTAAAGGCACACACAGTCTCTGCATCTGTCCCCTCAAACAGGATTCCTGGGAGGCTGGACTCCATGCTGTCCTCTAACCACACTCATCCCTGACAGAGGTCTGCCCCTTCTTCTGACACTCGCAGCTTTCATTACCCTTTTGCTGTTTATATCAGCATCCATACATGATAAAGCAACCTGCTAAATCCAAACTGGCCTATTAATGAGGCTGACCTCCAGTGTGTACAGCATGCCCTTCCCACCAAGGGCTGCAGGCACTCAAAGGCAAGAATCCATTCAGGCGTGTCTAGCATGTCCAGCTCTCCTATCCCCACCCCACAAGCCTACAAGGCACAAATGCCATCTCTTAGACCTCTTTATGAACTCCACCCTCAGGTAACCTCTATGTCTAAGGAGTGCCAGCCTGCTTCTGGTCTGCAGTGCTCAGGCTTCTGAAACTTTTTCCTCCAGGCATTTCTCTTCAGTTAGAATTTTCTGTACACAACCCAGAGCTACTACAAGGCAGAGAGAGCAATAGGTAGAAGTCAATCCTTCAAGAGCCAAGTAATGTGGTCCCAGCTGGACCCTGGGAGAAGGAAGGATATCAGTGCTACAGAGAGAGCGTCCAGTAGAGAATCCAGGAGGAGACCCGCATGGGGCCCACTACACTGCAGTCCAAGTGATAAGGATGCTTAGGAGAAATGATTGGTGCCAGAGCTGAGACAAAATATACCAGACAAGCCCTGACCCTCAGTGTCGAAAAGCAAGAAAGACTCTAAAAAAGAAAAGAGCTGGATGGTGGTAGCACTGCACACCTTTAATCCCAACACTCAGGAGGCAGAGGCAGGTAGATCTCCATGAGTTTGCAATGATGGTGGTATGTCAAAGGGCCACTGGGCAACCTGAACAAACCCTCAGTGGCCAAAGCTGGGTCAACAGGACCAGTGAGACAACCTAGTTCTGGATTAGACCCAAGGATAGGACAGCCATGCACCTACTCTGAAACAAAGGACCAGGTAGGCAGGTAACAGGTGGGAAGGAAACGCAATGTGTAAGTACTCCAAATAGTCTGTGCAAATGTTCTCCCATCGGACACCCACCCACACTCCACGGGTGCAGTGACTTCCCTCCACGTCATTGTGTTGGGAACAGATTACAGCAGACACGCCTGATAAGTGCTGCCCTTGGCCAGGTGACCAAGCTGTACAGATATGACCTGTTTTGCTAAGTTAACATGTATGGGTGTTTGTGCCTGGTGCCCACCGAGGCCAGAGAGCATCAGATGCCTGGAGCTGAGACACCGATGACTCAGAGCTGTCATGCAGGTGCTTCCTCTGGAAAACCAGCCAGTGTTTTAACTGCTGAGCTATCCTGCCAGCCTGACCTGTGCTCTTGATGGAACGTGATGAGGTCGTCCTCCCTGAACCCAGTCTTGGTCTATTCCTGTGAGATTTGAAGGACATTCCTGAACATGTCATTAAAACAAGGAAGCTCTGAGAAATGGTTATAACCGAGCGGTGCATGAGAAGGGGTGAAATAACCAGGACTGCACCTGGAGTGGAAAAGACTCATTATGTGAAAAGTTAAAGAAAACTAAAGCAAAATAAAATATTTGCTTCAGTTAATATCCATTTGGCTTTTGACAAATGTAGCACAGCAATTAAGAGGTTAAGGCAGGGTGACAGAAGTCTGTGCTGCCTTGTGACCCTTCTATAATCTAAACTATTTTAAATTAAATTTCCTTTTTGTTAATTGTGGGGGGGGGCAGCTGCCTGCAGAAGTCAGACAGAGGAGGGTGTTGAATCCCCTAGAACTAGAGGCAGAGGCAGTTGTGAGCCACGTCGCATGGGTGCTAGAAACCTAACTTAGGTCCTTAGAAAAAAAGCAAGTGCTCTCAACCACCTAGTGTCTCCTCAATTTATTTTATAATAATCCCAGCTCTAAATCAACTAACCCTTTCCCTTTCTCAGGGTGAAGATGCTAGCCCATGTCTGATCCTCCCCATTCTAGCATATTACCATCCTTGGCCTAGGAGCCCACCAAAGGACATGTGTGGACCAGCATTTGCTTTCAGACTTGCTCCTGCTGGCCTCCTGCCACTGCCTGATGTCAGTGCTGCAATGCTCTGTCAATAGGGCAAGCCATGGCAGGGCAAGTCCCCATCTGCTCCCTTCAGGAAGAGGCTAGAGAAGCAGAATGGTCAGACATCTGAGAAGAGCTGGTATCATGAACCTTCTCTGCCCTGCCTTCTAGGAATTCTGGCCACCTTCTGGTGCAGCTTGCCCCCGACATCCAGACATGAAGAGCCTTTGGTCTGAACTGCTTTCACCTCAGACGACAGGCCTTCTGGACAACACAAGGTGCTCTGTACAGCCCCTTTGGGAAGTCAGTGGCTTCTGCACCTTTGTGAAGTCGAATCCTGCCTGGGAAGACAAGAACACAGACTGAGCAACCCCAACCTGGATATGACATGGGAAACGCTTCAATCTCTAAGTCAGCTCAACCAGTCTGGTTTACCTATGCAAACATTTCAAAGATGATAGACTCCAAAATGTGAAAATTTTCTGGTTCCAAGCATTCCAGGAGTGGTTGGCCATACACAGGCTGATGAGAGAGGCAGAAGTATCTTCCAGAATATTTCTGAAAGCAGAGAAAGCAAGTGACAGTTTTGAGACCCCCACGTATGGTTCTTAGCACCCGTGCAGAGTGACTCACACTGCCAAGGACTCCAGCTCCAGGCCCTCTTCTGGCCTCTCTGGGTACTGCACGCACACACACACACACACACACACACACACACACACACCCCTTTTAAAAGAGAAAGGAGGGTGAAGAGCAGACGCATGGCAGCCTGCACAAGGAAGATTTTTCTATAAGAGAACCCCAGAGCCCTTACAGAACTTGGCAAGCTATCACTGGGATACACACAACTCATAGATTGTACTGTAAGAATGTTCACAATGCTGATGCATTTCCATAACGTCCACCTGATTTAGGAGTGACTTTCCAGGGAAGAACCTTAGGCAGTTGATATCATTATGACAGTCCATGACACCCAGGAGGGAGACGAGGAAAGCTAGTCAGCAGCCTTCTTGTTAGGAGGAATCAGGACTGAGAAGCGCCCCGCAAGCAGCTCATTCCCTATTGTGACGTTCAAGTTCCCCACTGAAGGCCTGGGTTTCAGAACTCTGACACAGTCCTGCTTCTGTTCAGCCTTCTCATCTGGAGGCCCTGCCCTTTATTTTAGTAAGCATTAAAGAAGAGAACCTAGAAGTGACAATAACCTTTTCAATAAAAGAGCAATATTTATGAATACCTTGGGCTTAGGTGGCTGGTAGCATGTCTCTGTGCCATAATCCAGGGCTTGGACAGAGTGTCCCTACTGGATTTCTATCATTTGGCAGCAGATCATCTGAAGAAGGATGCTCTCACAACTGACCCCTGGGTTGGCCAGTCAAAGGAAGAAGGCTCTTATTTTTTATTTTTATGTGCACGGATGTGCTGCCAGCATGTACATGTATCTGTGTGCTTCTTGCACGCCTCCTGCCCAGAGGTCAGAAGAGGATCCCGCAGGATGAGAGTTACAGATGGGTGTGAGCTGCCATTTGAGTGCTGGGAGTCAAATCTGGGACCTCTAGAAGAGTAGCCAGTGCTCTTAACTGCTGAGCCATCTCTCCAGCCTCAACATATAGCATAAAAAGCATAATATTTACAAATATGAAACCATGAGAGTCAATAAAATAAAGGAGTCTACAACTGGGTTCCAACCACCAGAAACCAGTCAGCATTCCTAAGTGAGAGTTGGTCCCAAGCGTGAGAGGTACACTAGATGTATGCTAACCCAACACTTGGAGCTTTTGAAGAATAAGCCCAGCCCACAAGGCTGAGCAAGGGCAATAGAAAAAGGGTTTTTTGTTTTGTTTTGTTTTGTTTTGTTTATCATAGCTACCCCAGTTCCTCACTCAACATCTAGAAAATAAAAAGATCACATCTTAGTTAAAGCCAGCGCTTTAACACATAACCTACATAGATAAGATCAGTGAGCACAAAGATAAAGCACCAACTGTTTTCACAGGGATCCAAGGTTGTAACACTCACGATGCAACCAGGCTGCATGATCACCTTATTCAAAGATTTAAACCTATAACATTCACTACACTGAGGTAGCATTTCTTCAGCAGCCATAGGCAGGGGAAGCAGCAGAGGTCTGTGTGACAGAATGACCTCCACACATACTTAGATTCCAACCATTCACGGGGGATGTGAGGGGGAGCAGACAATACATGATAGGTTTGATGGGTGTTCTGTAAGAGGCCATCACAGTGAGAAAGAAGCCACAAAGCAGAAGACTGGGGCCACTGTGGGACAGTAGCAATGCAGCAGCAGCAGGCCACTCATCTAGCGTGTGACACCTTGGGTTCACACCTCGGTATCAATTCTATGTATACGTGAAATGAAAACCAGTGAGTTCACAGCAACTTGACAGGGAAGAAGAAAGGTCCTACAGATGCTCTCGTCAACTGTTTGCCTTGGGTGCCATCTTCAAAGAGTACTGAACTTGCAGCCCACCTGTGTGGCCCAGGCACTACTCTGGGTCGAAGCTCCCATGTGTGAAGGTGTGGTGCCCAGCAGCTGGCTCTCCACACAGCAGCTTGGTCAGCATACAAGCATGGACTGCTGGCCATTTCCTTTCTGGACCTGTAAAGGTCCAAGGGGTAATGTGGTCCCCACCCACATGCTTGTCCTTCTCTAGCCAGTGCAGCAGAAGTAAAGATTGTCTGGTGTGGTGGACTGAATACAAATGGCCCCCATCAACTCATATGTTTGAATGCCTGGCCATAGGGAGTGGCATTATTAGCTGGTGTGGCTTTGTTAGAGGAGGTGTCTCACTACAGGATAGGCTTGAGGTCTCAGAAGCTCAAGCAACACACAGCATGGCATTCTCTTCCTGTAGCCTGCTGATTCAGATGTAGAACTCAGCTACCTCTCCAGCACTATGTTACAAAGTCTGCCTGCTGCCATGCTTCCCATCATGATGATAATGGCCTGAACCTCTGAAACTGTAAGCCAGCCCCAATTAAATGCTTTCCTTTGTAAGAGTTGCCATGGTCATGGTGTTTCTTCACAGCAACAGAGACCCTAAGACAGCTGGAAATCAGACACAAGCATACAAGGACAGCAGTCGCCCACCAAGCAAACTGATTGAAGCTTTACTGCTCTGGAGTCCAGTGGACTGGAGACGGGGACCCATGTGCCTGGCAGAAGCTGCTGCCAGGAAAGAAGAATCAAAGGAGAGAAAAGAACTAGCTGGCCACTTCAGCTACATTAGTCTCTACGCACAGGGTGCCTACCAATGCCTGGGACTACATGACTGGGTAGAGACCCAAAGGAGAGCAAAACTCAGGCCTGCCAAAAGTGTCTAGCATGGAATGCAGAGCCATGTTAGTAAAACTCTACATCAGGGAACAAGCTCAATCCAAGCACTACTGCCTTCAGGGGCCTGGAAGGAAGCAGGCTGGGGACTGAGGATTTCTGGGAGAGCATTCCCGGGTGGTAAGATGGACCCATCAAGAGAAAGTGTCTTAAGAAGTCCACTCCATTTCCAGTCAGTGGGGGCCCTTAGCATCCAGTCACAGTGCTTGTAACCAACAGCTTTCCAGACTCTACCTCTATGCAGGGAAGGAGAAAGGAGAGGTGGGCTCTTCCCAGACCTAGCATGAGGACTGCCTGCTCCAAGGAGCTTCCAGGCTCAGCTCTGAGAAAAAACTAGCCTCCTGATGACAACTCAAATATGTGGCTGTGCTTCAGCTTCTCTGGAAGAGCCAGGTATTGGTTAACATATATGCTGAGCCTTCATCCTGATACTACCTGGTCCAAAATCAGCAAACTCACAACTCTAGGGACGACTGAATCTCACCTCCTAAAGTTCCTACAGTGTGCTTCCCTGGGGTCTTTTAAAGTTCAGTTTTCACAATCATTTGTATGTTTTTACTTGGCTTACTTGGCATACTTGCACGTGTGTGTGTGTGTGTGTGTGTGTACACGTGTGCATGCACATACCATGCTGCATGTGTAGGGATCAAAGCACAACTTGAGGCAGGCAGTTCTCTTTCCACCATGGGGCTCCCGGCTCAGAATCTGGTGCTCAGGCAGCAGAGGCCTCCCCACTCAGTCAGCCCACTGCTGCTCACTTTTTCTATTTGTGGCTTTTTTTGTTTTTTATTTGTTTTGTTTTTGTTTTTGTTGGTATGTGTGCTCTTTATTACCTTACACACTAAATTCACTTTAAATATTAAATATTTAAGATTTATCTTTTTTTCCAGTCTGATTCATTTTACTCAGGAGAAAAATATAGGCAAATTCTTGATACAAGAACTTGTTAGAAAAAAAAAACCATACAGAGTTGATTTAGAGGCAGCCAGCCCATCTGAGTCATCCATAGGAGAATTAAACGTCTCTGGACTCCCTCACTAAGGAAATGGGAAGACACACACTGGGGAAGGGCTAAAACTAAATCATTACAAGTACCCACAGTTATTTAGAATTACGGGCAGACCCATGGATGCCCACTCTCCCATTCTGTAAGAGTGCTAGCCTCCCCCACAGTCCAGGTGAGAATCAAGGGGCTTCACCCTGCCCAACCTGCCCACATACCCCACCTACAAGGGCCATGAAGACCATTTTTCATCTGTTGATGCCTAAAGTAGAAAAGCAACACCCACTTGTAAAAGCGCAACAAGATGCTAGACTTCACCCATAACTAACTTTTGCCTGGCCCACTATTCTGTCTACTCACAGCCTACAGTCCCTCTGCTAACCTCTGTCATCCTGAGCAAGGTCCCTCAGGCATTTGAGGTGTAGCACAAGGTGTTTAAAGGGCTCTCTCAATTCATAAACCTAGGGCTAACACCCCGCTAACACCACACAGGGTAAGCTGTGTGCCCAGGATGACCCTGTAGCCCATCCTCCCAGCACCACACCCTAAAGACCCTCTAAGGGGTCACAGGCTGTCTCCACCCACTGCTGCTGGGGATGCTTGGCTGGCTCTTAGACTATTCTATCTCATGCTCCACAGCCAAGTTAAACACCTTCCCTCCAGGAAGGAAAGAATGATGATGTGTGCTCTTTGCAACAAAGTGTTCTGTCCAGTCATAAGGACAGACCTCTAATGTCCTATGTAAATCCTCAGCTCCCTAAGGCAACATTATTACCACTGGCTCTCAGGACTGAACACAAATCTAAACTACAAAAGGACCCTGGAACCAGCTTTTTAAAAAGTATTACAATGCCCAAGAAAGATTTGATGCACAAGCAAAATGACCGTAAATGTGACCCCAGCTCCTCAGAAGACTAAAGCAGAAGAAAGGTAGCTTCAAGGCCAGCCTAGGCCACTTAGTGACACTGTCTCAAAACAGAAAACAGAGGCTGAAGAGATGATTCAGTGCTTGAGAGCACTAGCTGTTCTTCTGGGGAACCAGGGTCTGGCTCCCAGCGCCCACACAGTGGCCCTCCACCATCAGTAGCTCCAATTACAAGAAATCCACATTCTTCTCACCTCCACTGCTATCAGGCATGCATTTGGTACATAGACATATACGCAGGAAAATATTCATATATTTAAAATAAATCTTTAAAACCTGATAATAAAACAAAAAGTCAAAACAGGAGGGGAGAGAACCTTAAATGGTGGAGCACATGCCCAGTATGCTCAAGTCTCTTAACTCAAGTCTCAAGGATCATTAGAATGTTTTGAATCATTTTACAATGAAATAGTGATGGCTAATCTGTTGTCAACTTGATACATCAGGGAAGAGGAAACTTCAACTAGCCAACTGTCTCCAGGAGATTTAGCCTGTGGGTGTGTCTGGGGGACATTTTCCTGGTTGTTAACTGATGAAAGAGGGCATAGTTACTGTGGGTACCGTGCCTAGGTAAGTGGGCCTGGCCTACTTAAAGGTAGATGAAGATGAACCTGGAAGCCAAACAAGAAGCCACACCCCTCCATAGTTTGTTCCCCAAGCTCCTAGCATGGCTTTCCTGAAGACACACTGTGGCCTTTAAGATAAAAGCCACAGTCCTTGCCAGGTTGCTTTGGTAACTGTGTTTATCACAGCAACAGAAAGTAAACTAGAACCAAGAGTGGTTCTTAAGAGCTTAACTATAAACAACGAAAACCAATTCTCCTGCACCTTACTTAGGCTGGTGCTATTGGCAGCAGAGAGGCCAGGCCTCAAGATATCCGGGTGATGTCAGCCTGGCTGAAATGGCTTAGGAGCTCCAAGAATACCCATGTACACTGACAGACAAAAGTGAAATGCCCATTTGGGGCTTGTTTGTCACTCAGCAAGCCGACCTGGCAGGCCTGGCACTCAGCCTGCTGATGTGCTTGGAGTGAAGAAAGGTCATGCAGTACCAGCTGGAACCCAACTCACCCAGGGTACTTCAAAAGGTACAAAGCAGGTGTCTTGGGTATTTCCATGAAACACCCAGTAGAAAACAGACACTAGGCTTCCGAGTCTAATAACCTAGAGGACACACTTTCATGTCAGAATCCTGCTTTAAAATACAAAAATTTTTACAAGTCCCATCAGTGGCCCTCAGCCCCTGCTGCTGGGATACTGCAGATTCCAGTGCCATCTCTGTAAGTGCCTACCTGCAGCTGCACCCATCTCTGACACATCTCCACACTGCTGCGGCTGACAGACAGGAGACCTTCAACAAGAGGAAACCCTGCACCTAAGAACCAGCTGTGACCCTGGCTAACTCTGGAGACTTGGGCAAGGCCCTCACCCTTGTAGGCCTCAGTTCCCTCTTCTGAAATGGGAGTAGCTCTGTGTGCTTCTCAGCACTTCCCTCTTTCTGCAGATGGTCCATTCTGAACACCCATCATTCAAACACCCACCACAAACCATCATGAAGCCAAACTGAGGCCGCAGGAGGTGCCTGGCATCTCCCTCAAGAAGCCACCATTGTTCCCAGAGGAAAAGCTACACACAGGAGAGGGTACTCCATGGTGAACTGGTTTTGCCTCAGGCAGTGCACACCTACAAGAGTTCTACTGTATCTCTCTCTCCTAGCCGTTACATGGAATGCTAAGCCAGGACTAGACCTAGGGACTGTGGAGATCTCTGCCCATAGGGTCAGGTCCGCATGGGATGCTCACTCTCCTGACACTCCCATGACCTCATGGGGACTGCCGGGGCATGCTGGGAGGAAGGCCAGCTGTGTGCCTTGAACCCTCCTCCTCTGTCCCCGAGGGCTCATGCTCATACTTCCATGGTCTCCAGGAATTACAGAAACGGGACTCTCTGTAGGAGAGACCACAAAAATGGAAACACAAGAGAGCTGGAAAAGGGACCCTGCTGGTCTCTCCCCTTCCTTATAGGGCACTAAACGAGGGACGAGGGCAGGCAGGCCTTTGACACAGTCCCAGCAGCAACACCATAGCTACAGGGCCTCTCCAGAGCCTTTAAAGGTCATCCATGCCCGTTTCTTCTTAAGTCAGCTCACACCCTAGCCTGGATGCCCTGGCAGCCAGTCCGGCATGGAATAGAAGCCCGGGGCTAGTCCTGTACCTCATGGCACTGTCTGTGACATTAGTCTTGTCAGGGCTTCTTGGACAGTGCTGGCGTTGAGGCGGGTTAGGGCAAATCCACCTGGGAGGTCAACACTATCCTGAAGGTTCTCAGCACTTAAGGGATATTAAAGAAAGGGGCTGAGGCTTGCCAACCACTAGATTCAGCATTTCCAATCAGCTCAGACCACTTAGCAAACAAACATCCAGTTTCTGTGCCCAGTTCCTAACCAGTTTGCCTTAAACAGCAGCCAGTGAGAGGCCAGAACCTCTGTTTAATAGCGACTTGCATCCATCCGCCAGGGTTTTCCCCATGTCAGGAATGCCCCACATGAGCCGGTACCATTAAAAACCATAGGTGTAACTTAAAACAAATACCACATTCTCACCTGTTACATATTTTAATTCTGTATTTTCATATGATTGAGCTTGCCAAATTTAAATAAAAGTTTTTTTTTAAACTTATACATTTTCAACCCTTCTCTTTCCTGACATGGAATGAAGGGACATAATTAAGCACTATTTCTCAAATAATTTGGGTAAAGATGTCATTCATGATGGTCATTTAAAGTGGAACCATAGACAGACAGACACATACACACACAAATACAAATACAAATACAAATACACAGTGCCTCTAACATCTGCAGTAAACGTTTATTTTAGTGTAACTTTGAATGGAAAACTTGGTCCAAACTGTTCTTATTTTGGAAATTGCAGGTCAGCAAGGCTATAGTAAAATAGAAACATGGGAGTGAACACATAATTCGTAGAGCACAGCCCTGAACCACACTGGCCAGAGGAAGCACCAAGGGAGTGTCACACTCTGCCCACCACATCCTCCTCCGGTCTGCCCCTTTGGTGTCAGGCCACAAAGAGAAGAGGACTCTCTAAGCCTCCCTGGGTAGGGCCCAAGTGCACATGGCCCTATCTCCTGCAAGAGGGGAAGAAAAGGCGAGGTCACTCTGAGACACAGCCTGTGCCCTCTGCCTCCTTAGGGCTCAGAATTAGAGGAGCATCTAGTAGGGAACGTAGATGATAGCGCTGCTTCTGTGTCCTTCAGTAGCCACCAGCCCCAGATCCCTCTACCTAGGCCAGAGCCCAGTTCCTTGAGAACCAAAACCACACACTGAGTAGCAATTTATTTAAAACTGAAAATTTCCATCCTGGAGAGAGGATCCTAACACTCAAGAAGCTAGAATTTAAAAGGCTCACACAGCTCATCCCCAAGGCTGAATAAGAACTAGCCATTTGCCCGGGAAAGAGGACCCCAGCCTATCCCTGAGCTACCTGGAAACTGTCAAGAGAACAACAGAGACGCAGCAGCCTCTCAGTCTTGAGCGCCCCATAAGTAACACTTTACCCATGCTCTCGTAAGTAGGTCCAGTGAGCACCCTGCTTCACTGTGTTAGACTTGGGAAGAATCATCTCTCTAGTCTGTGGTCAGTACATTATCTGGGGTGAACAGGCAGTAATGTCTCCTCGAGAAGAGCCACACAATAATAAGTTGGGGGTGGGGGAATGAGTAAAGACCTCCTGGAAGCCACAATCCTATATGCCACAGTCAGTCTAAAAAAAAAAAAAGGAGGATAAGAAGAAGGCCTTGAAGCTACTAATGAGAAACAAGATCACCTTTGTCACCAAGAAACAGGCTCTGCAGGGTCCCCACCTGCCCCACTTCAGTGCCAGGCTAGGCTGCACCATTCCCTTAGAGCAGCTGCATCAGGTCCTGCTTCCACTCACAGGCTGTTGGTGGCAAACAGGGTCACTGGCCTGTCAAGAGGGACCTGAAAAGAGATGCGTGGACACAAGGCCTTGTGCAACTCCTGTTCCGCATCTATGCCATGGCAGCTGAGCACCTCAGCCAAGATTGCCAGGCAACTGGGGTGGGTAGGAAACCTTTTTTTAAAAAAATGTTTATTTGTTGTTTTGTTTTGTTCTTTTTGAGACAGGGTTTCTCTGTGTATCCCTGGCTGTCTTGGAACTCACTTTGTAGACCAGGCTGGCCTCGAACTCAGCATTCTGCCTGGCTCTGCCTCCTGAGTACTGGGATTAAAGGCATGCGCCACCACTGTCTTTAAAACCTTGCTTGCTATTAGGTATCTTTCATTTTACTTTAGGTATATGAGTGTATGTAAGCCCACTACAGGTATGAAAGTGTACTACATTCATGGTGCCCACAGAGACCTGAAAGGGGAACAGGATCGTTTGGAACTCAAGCTACAGGTGATTGTGGGTGCTGGGAACTGAACCCAGGTCCCTCTGCAAGAGAAACAAATGTTCTTAACTGCTGAGCCATTTCTCCAGCCCCTGCCATTTTTTGAGACAAGGTCTCACTATGCAGCCAGGCCTGGCCTGGAACTCACTCTGTAGACTGGTCTTTAACTCACAGAGATCCAACTGTCTCTACCTTCCAAGTGCTAGGATTAAAGCACAGATGGTGATCTTTAAACTATTTCCTACTGGGTCTCAGGGCAGGTTACAGCAATAAGGTGATATCTCAGCAAAGACCTAAAGAAGCCGGGAGCAAGCCGTGCGAGCCTCTAACAGAAAAGGAAAGAAAAGAGGCTGAGAACCAGCGAGGGCCAACCGCCTAAGGCTGGAGGAGGAGCATCAAGTTGGAAGTGGAATAGAGAGTGTTCTGTGGGGTTAGGACAGGTCAGAAGGTCAGGAGGTTGGGAAGAAAGACAGAAATCAGAGTTTAGGACCATCAAGATGGCACAGTGGGTAAAGGTGCTTGCCACCAAGCCTGGACCCCATATGCTAGAAGGAGAGAGCCGGTCCCCACAAGTCATCATCCGACCTCTACTTGTATGCTATGGCAGGTGTACACACACACACACACACACACACACACGTACATTCTCACACACACACACACACACACACACACACACACACACACACGCACGCACGTACACACACACAGTACATTCTCACACACACACACGCATGTGTGCACACGTGCACACACGTACACTCTCACACACACACGTACACACACTTACACACACACGTACACAGCAAGAACATACCCACTCATCACAAAATAAATGTTTATAAAAAGCAAATAATAATTCGGCAAAGGAGTCAGACAAACTACAGGTTCAGGGTCAAATCCCAGCAACTGGTGCATGCTGTTCACACACCTTCTGGGGGTGCTTATGTGCCACAGTACGTGGGTGCATGCGTGAACTCGGACAACATCCCCTAGAGCTTAGAGAGGGAACATGGTTATGCTGACACCTTAGCTGCCTACTGAGGTGGATCCTGAACTTCTGGCCTCCATCCAGGCCAGTGAGAAAGAACAGTACTGGTGTTTTAAGTCACATTTGCTGTGGAGGCCACCCCAGGAAATGAATACAGGGAACCCGACAGGAAGTAGCTATGAAGCAACCCGTACACTCCTCGGCACATGGTAGAAACTCAAGAAATCCCACCTAGTAAAGCGTGCCCTGCTACACTCTCTAGAGCAAGTTTCTTCTGCAGACAGAAGCTCCTTCATGTGGCTTGTCTAGCCTGATCTTGTCTTTAAAGGGAGTGTCCCAAGGTCCCAAGGTTGCCTAAGGACTCAGCTCATTCCATAGGACATGATTTTACCACAGTCATGTGTCTTCATGCCTGCTACGATTAATTCCAACAGTTCATAGATGAGTTGTGCTATGATCTCATGGAGCAGACCCTCCTCATTTCGGGATGCTATGCCGCATCTCCTCCAGCGCACCCGCCCTCCGGGTAAGGGCACCCGCTGGAGCGAGTGGCAAGCTGACAAGCAGAAGATAGCACTGACTAGCATTTGACCCTCAGGCTGCCCCGCAGTAACTTTTCATGTAAAGAGCTCCCTCTCCTCCAGAGCCCTCTGCTGACTTCTTTAGCCTTTGCTCTGGGCACCCCAACTCTCCTTTTCCCTTTTGAGGAGTGAGTCCACATGCTGAAACCCACTGCATGCAAGAATCCCACTTCCTACACTGTTCTCAAGTCGCCCCACCCTGCAGACTGCAGCCTCAGTTTCTTCTGGGTTTTCAAGGATGAGGTCTGGTGATCCTGACAGCCTTTGTGCTGCCTGCTCTGATTTCGGCATCAAGACTGTGCTGTCCCAGGGATCCTGCCACCCGGCTCTAACCTTCTTCCTCAGCCTGCAATGTGACTAATGTTTGAGGGTCATGCCTCTCACAGAGCCACAAAAGCCCTACCACATCAAGCCCAGGGTAGATCCTCAAACCTCAAGAGAAGAAGTTGTTCCCTTCTTGAAAGCCTCCATCTGCCCTGGCATCTCTGCACCCTTTCTCTGGCGGGACAGGGCTGGGTTCCCTCAGTGCAGACCTACTCAAAGCTAGCTGATACTCCAAGGGCAGGAAGCTTCAGGGTACACAGAGTAAGGCGTGGCTGGGAGCAAAGGACACCTTAGTATTCTTCATGTACCCACAACCAGCACTACACAGGGCAGACCCCAAAGGGCTAACTTCTAAAGTGTGCCAAGCTTCTACTTGCCCACATGGCTGCAGTCTCCCTAAGCCCCACACAGGGGCTCAGAAGCGCTCTCACAGGCGCCTATAAGCTCTCTGCAGATGGTTATCTGTTCCGCTCTCTGGTGTATCTCTAGGATTGCAAGAGTGGCTTCCCGTGTGCCCCAAGAACTGCCTGCTAAACAAATGAGTGACAGGCAGGCAGGTGTGCGTCCAAGACGGCCTCCACCTCAGTCCTGAAGGTCCTCACAGAAACCTTCTCCCGTGACACTGCTCTGACTACTTTCCATAGCCATCTGCATGAACCGCCCTGCTCTCAGAGGGCAGGAACTGAAGGTGGCAGCCTCATGCTGCTCTGCTGTGGCCTTATGATACCCTTGCCCCCAGACACAGTTTACACTGGCTGAAGCCCACAGAGCCACCAGGAGCACACAGTCAATACCAGCCCAGCCAGACAACACTGCTGCAGGAAGCCTGGCCATTCTGCTCCTGGCTGTCAAAAGAGGTCCTCCTTTACACACCTGACATGACTCCACTGGGGACAGGCAGAACAAAGCCCCTCAGAGCCACTGTTCCTAAAGCCAGGGCCAAAGACATCACTAACAAAGCTCATTCAGGACACCAGGGTTTATTTTTAAAGGTCTTTGTAGCAACTAAAAGGCACTGTTTTGAAAATGTGTAACTAGTATTGATAAGTAACAACTATTAGCTGCCCTCTGTAATACACAAAAAGTCACAGATCATTTCACAGCTGAAATAAACACAGAGGAGCTAATCCACGCCCATACTCTCCTCGCAGCCAGAGCTCTGGCCCCAGAGGAGAGACAGAGGGTTCAAGCCAGCCTCTAACTGCTAACATATTGATGGCAAGTACAGGCTGGAGAAGACTGCAAACCTCCTTATGCTTCAATGATATACAGTAATGCGGAGAGGAGAGTGCACACAAGTATGAAGTATGATACTATGGTGTGAAAAAGTGGTCAGTGTTTACATAAGCATGTCTCATACTGAGTTTCACAGACCACATGGCACTTGTGTCAGCAGAGAAGGGATCTTGTGGCTAGGGGATGAGGCGAGAGATAGACGTGGCCATATGTAGTGCTATACATAATAACGTGCCTATGTGCATATGTGTGTGTGTGTGTGTATGTGTGTGTTCACACATGAATGTACAGACAAATAAATGGAAGGTGTGTGTGTATGGATGCACACATGCATGAAGATGCACCTGCCTACAGTACGGAGGCCACATGTCAATCTTGGTTATCAGTCCTCAGAGGCCATGCACCTTGTGTTTGAAGAAGGAGCTCAGTAAAGGTTGGGCAGGCTGGCCAGCAAGCCCAGCAATGTGCCTGCCCATCCCTCTTCAGAGCGAGCCCTAGTTGTCAATACTATCCTAGAACCCACACACCAGGGGTCCTCATGGTCAGCAGTGTTTCGTGTGTGGCTTGGAGGGGGAGGGGCTGTTCTTGCTTAGAGCAGGGTCCCCGTCTATCACTTCACAGACACAGATTCACCTTCAACTTTGTACAGCCCTGGACGCCTTGTGGTGTGCTTCAGCTGCCACGCTGTATCACGAGACACAGCCACTCAGGACCAGTGTGCCTTCAGTTTCAGAGGCCAGCCTGGGAGGGACAAAAACCCCTATCTTGGAGGAGCACAGATACAATTTGAGCAAGGATCTCCTCAAACCACAAGAATGAACATGAAACAGTTTTCTTTCTTTTGACGGTGTTACTATGTAGCCCTGGCTGGCTTGGAATTTGCTATGTAGACCAGGATATATACACAAATTTATGGAGATCTGCCTCCAGAGTGCTGGGATCAAAAGCAGAAGCCACCCACACACAGCTAATGTGTGATCAGTAAAGCCTCAAACTTTGTATACCAGTTAGTAAGCCTTAAACCCTGTGGGACAGAGCCCCCCACTTCTCCACAGCCCTTGAGAACACCTGAGTGATGTCATCTCTGTTGTTGCTGCTTGTCCTTTGACTTGGTAGTCTCACCAGAGGAGACACTTAGCAGAACTCTCCAGCTGACTGCTCAGGTAGGCTTCCCCGTCAATACCCGCTAGGATTTGGAGCTCTTAGTCAGATGATGTTTTGCTATTATCTATCCACTGCACACACATAAATAGCAAATGCACACAGCCCCCCCACACACACACACACAAACACACTTGCTAATATTATTTTACTCTGGTCTGCTATAAACTTAATAAACTCACTCATTCAAAACTGAAAGTATGGTTATCACAGATCACCTTCTTACCCAAAGGTTCAGGAAAGCCCTCAGGCCTTAGGCAGCTGGGTGACAGGGCTCATGTGACAAGGACATAAAGGGCCACTACTGAGAATAGGCTTCTGTAACGCTCACAGTCATGCAAGGTGACAGTTTGGTTTTAGCCTGAGAACTCACTAAGACAAGAGCTGGGCCACAGGTTTTGGTCCCAACTTCCTCTCCTTGGGGAGAAGGAGACGTCTAGATAAACCTCTGGAAGAGGCTGTCTTCAAGGAGGGCAAGGCTTTTCTTGCTGCTTAATTCAGTGACAGTGGCTTTGTTCATTCAATACTCAATAAACATTGACTATACACTTACGGCAGGCACTGCAAAACACTGTAATGACACAAGAAATACTGAGCTATGTATTTATTATCTTGCCCTGAAAGTCACTGAAGCCTTTTTCTATCCTAGATCCACAATGCTCATGAAGTGTCTCCAGACCACTGGTAATCTTCATGCCTGTGAATCCAGTGTGGGACACCTGTCCTCAGTGGTCTTGCCAGTCCTGGAGGGGTTACTGTGCAAGAATCACACAGTAGAAGAAGCAGGTCAAAGGATTCCCAAGCCGGACTACAGAGTCAGCCACATTAGCTGCTGGCTGTTCGGGCAAGAATACTTCTCATTTAGCTACCACATCCCCCCAGCTCCTCTACCCCCTCCACCTAATAGTAGGTCACTAAACCACTTTAGGAGGAACTGTGTCACACACCCTCTCCAGTAGGGTGAGAAAGAGTAGACAGAAGGCTGGGCCAGACATCCAGAGTACTGACTTTGCCTGTGGCTGGAACTCCTGACCTCAGGGCAAGTGCCTGACTAGGTTAGTCCTGTCAGTTGGACTCCTTGGCTGGTATAATCCAGATCTGTAACATTCAGCCTGCCCCCAAGGGAGCATGGCTCCCAAAGGACAATGCTCTGCCTAAACACACTATGATTTTGACCAAGGATCCCATGGATGCTCAAATCATACCTATGGCAAGCATAGCAGAAGAAGGCTTTGCTAGCAAGGCCTGTGCTGGCTGCCATCTTAAACTGAGATGCTTTCCAAAGGCCTGCTGAGTTTGTCTCTGCCGAGCACTGAGTGTGTCTGTGCCCAGCACTGAGAGGGTCTCTGCCCAGCACTGAGTGTGTCTGTGCCCAGCACTGAGCGTGTCTGTGCCCAGCACTGAGCGTGTCTCTGCCCAGCACTGAGCGTGTCTGTGCCCAGCACTGAGCGGGTCTCTGCCCAGCACTGAGTGTGTCTGTGCCCAGCACTGAGTGTGTCTGTGCCCAGCACTGAGCGGGTCTGTGCCCAGCACTGAGCGTGTCTCTGCCCAGCACTGAGCGTGTCTCTGCCCAGCACTGAGCGTGTCTCTGCC
>NC_034594.1:17874803-17919173 GCF_900095145.1 Mus pahari | reverse complement strand
GTGTCTCTGCCCAGCACTGAGCGTGTCTCTGCCCAGCACTGAGCGTGTCTCTGCCCAGCACTGAGCGTGTCTGTGCCCAGCACTGAGCGTGTCTGTGCCCAGCACTGAGTGTGTCTCTGCCCAGCACTGAGCGGGTCTGTGCCCAGCACTGAGTGTGTCTGTGCCCAGCACTGAGCGTGTCTGTGCCCAGCACTGAGTGGGTCTGTGCCCAGCACTGAGCGTGTCTCTGCCCAGCACTGAGCGTGTCTCTGCCCAGCACTGAGTGTGTCTCTGCCCAGCACTGAGCGTGTCTGTGCCCAGCACTGAGCGTGTCTGTGCCCAGCACTGAGAGGGTCTCTGCCCAGCACTGAGCGTGTCTGTGCCCAGCACTGAGCGTGTCTCTGCCCAGCACTGAGCGTGTCTGTGCCCAGCACTGAGCGTGTCTGTGCCCAGCACTGAGCGTGTCTGTGCCCAGCACTGAGCGTGTCTGTGCCCAGCACTGAGCCTATCTCTGCCCAGCACTGAGCGTGTCTGTGCCCAGCACTGAGCGTGTCTGTGCCCAGCACTGAGCGTGTCTCTGCCCAGCACTGAGTGTGTCTGTGCCCAGCACTGAGCGTGTCTCTGCCCAGCACTGAGTGTGTCTCTGCCCAGCACTGAGTGTGTCTCTGCTCAGCACTGAGTGGGTCTCTGCCCAGCACTGAGTGGGTCTCTGCCGAGCACTGAGTGTGTCTCTGCCCAGCACTGAGTGTGTCTCTGACGAGCACCATGTCTGACGTCCAGTGGTCACACCAGGAGCTTTCAAGGACCTCGGCCTCTGCACTTCCTCTCTGCATGGCAGCAGTAGTTTTCTCACCCAAGAGCCAGAGGAAACATGGGCATCAGATCCACCTCCCTCCTGGACTGGGCCTCACTTTCTGCATAAAGGATGCATGCTTAGCTGTCCCAACAGCCCGTGCTACCTCTAAACAAAACCACAGAGCATCCCACCCATCGAGGCCTGATGCCCACCTGGGACACCAGGCAAACATGGCAGTGAGCTCTGAGAGACGCAGAGCAGCGCATACATGGGGTGGAGGAGGATTCCATCAAGTCTGACAGGAAGAGCCTTCCTTTTTTTAAGGGGGTAACAGTTCTACTGGGAAAGAATGGCCTAAAATAATCTGGATGATTAGCTAGGGCATCACAAACACCAAAGGACAGGGCGGCTGGAGATGCTGTGCCTACCCACTCACTGTGGGCATCAGCGCCCTTCCCACCCCAGGGCAGGAAAGGCTGCAGAGCTACCTGACCACGCCGGCCTCTGTTGTAAAAGTAAACTTAAAAGGATAAGAGAAACAGTTACTCCAGATTCACTCATTTTCATTATTAGTCTTGCAATCACTCAGAAAGCTTGGTAACTTCTGAGCATGGTGAACAGTGTCTTCCTTAGTAACAAGTCTGAAACTTGTAGTGGCCCAGAGACAGAGCTCTCTGTCTCCGTGCAGCCAGAAATGGGCAGACCTTCAGTTCCTGCCAAGAGGTACAGAAGGGTGCTACCAATAATAACACATATTGGGCCTCTTTCCCTAGCCTGGTGTTGGACATTCTTTCCCTGCAGCATGACTCCATGCATGCTACACAGGCATGGCACATGTTCTACCACTGACCTCGCCCAAACCACCCCCTACATACAAGCCCTCGCCTCCTCCTGAGGACAGCAGGGCAAAGCTCTGACTGCCCACTCCCGACATTCACTACAGGAAACACAAATACATGGTACTCTGACCAAGTCTCTCTTCTGAGTCTTTCTGTTGGAGACAACCACACCAAGTCCCAGTGGCCTCCCCATCCTCCTTGTGTATCCAGGGCACAGAGTATCAGCACCCTGACTCCTTGGTGACTGGTCCATGCTTCCACAGAGAAGTCTTAAGTGTCATCTTCAAATCTCCCCAGGGCCGCAGAGGTAAGAACATGTCCCTAAGACCCGTGAGCGCAAGAGTCACTTTGTTGCAGTTACTTTACAAAAGTTTCACCCTAATATAATTCACAGCTGACAACCCTTTAAAAAGCTACCAACCCTATTTCTGGCCTGCCTAACTAGGAAGAACAAAAAGCTTCTATACAAAATTCTTGTTTGCTACTCCAAACACAGCTTGACTCACATATTCAGTGCAAGCAAATCGATGTTCAGAGGTATAAACAGGCCCTGGTTTTAGTCATTTACTTCTTAGCCCATGACCGTAAGTTCACCATCTAAGCCATGGCTCCTAATCCTCCTGAGAAACACCAGTACGATTCCTAACAGTTTCTTAGTCAGCCAGCCCTTGAGTATATAACACAGGTCAAATCCCACAGTGCCCAGTATGAATGAAAGATGCAGTAAATGCTGCTCTAGACCTCCATCATCATAGTAAATCCTATTTGAAATAAGTCTTATGGCTTAGAGTTCTCTTTGTTATCAAAGGGCCTGAATCTATCCTGGCCGTTGTAAGGACAGACTTGTGCAACACACAGTGTGGCCTAGCACCCTGACAGAAATCAGAATATTGCAGTGCAAATCCCCAGTGCAAAGGTCAGTGTTACACGGGCCTCTGAGAAACCGAGCTTAACTTCACACCCTAGATACACCCACCTGTCAAGTCAGTACCCAAGCCCTGTGCAGGCACTGCTGGTTCTGACGGCTTCTTTCTCTTTAAGCCAGGATATCCTCTGACTTCTCTCTTTGACCAAAAGTTAACACCTAGCTTAGTATTTGGCTAATTGAAAAAGTGATTAAACTATTAATTCAGCTCAAAATAAAGCTCTTCCTCCTCCCAGAGAAGTTCTTTAAAACATCATAAATTTCCAAAGCACCCGTAACAATGATCTCAGAACACAGCTCAGGTGATGGCTAGGTGGACACAACTAGACTATTAGCACTTCAAGTAAAAGCCCCTGAACCTGTGCACGTGGCAGTTTTCAGGAGAGAGATCCAGGACTAATGTTTTCAGCAAAGTCAACACCCCTGAGTGTGTCCTGAGCTCCTTGAGGGCTCTTCTAGAAGGGACAGCACCCACCCAGGAACTTTCCATTTGAAGTCTTTGCCTGCTTTTAATCACTTGTGCTGTAACTGAGAGCTTTAACTCTCCGTTTGCAATGAATCAGGAATGGCTCATTGGAAAGAAGCTAGGTCACCAAAGTACCAGTGACAATCTTCACAGACACTGCAAACCACCACGAGACTCATAGGCAACCACAAACGACTGAGGTGCTCAACACACTCTTGATCTTTAATGAAAAGAACAAAGTGAAAGCATTCAAACCTTGACTTCAGAATATACCCTGAAGTTAGAGTAATCAAAACAGTATAGGACCTGCATAAAAACACACACGGGCAGAACAGAGCTGAGATGCAACACACACATGTGCAGCCAACAGGCTTCCTACTAAGGCAGCAAGATCATAACTGGAGAGGCTGAGTGTCTCCAACATCCAGAGCTGGGGGACTGAACACCTATGTGCAGAGAGGGAAATCAAACTCACTCATTGCCTAACACTAAAAAGTTACTACAAGGGACAACGAAATGCTTCAGGAGGTAAGTGTGGGCATTTTTTTTATATGTCAAAAGCTGAAAATGACCAGAGGGGTTTCATCAAACTCCCTCATTTCAGCAGAGTGAAGAAAGTGACGGACAGCTGACAAAAAGACCACTGGAAGCTCCCAGTAAACAGGAATCGATGTCTAGAGGGCTCCAATAAACCAACAACCAATGATCCAATTCAAAGATAGGCAGCCAGGGGCTGGCCCAATGGCTCAGTAAGTGAGGGAGCTGCCATGCAAGCAATGAGGACCTGAGTTCAAATCCCCTCCACCCACATAAAAGCCAGGGACAGCAACCCAACCTATAATCTCAGTGCTGGGAGGCAGAGGCAGGAGGATCCCTGGGGACTGCTGAACAGCCAGGCTCGCCAAACTGGCAAGATCCAGTGTTAAAACACAAGGTGTAGAGCACAGAAAGGCATCTGACTTTGACCTCTGGGCTATACACGCACATGCATATATACATGCTGACATAAACATATTTCTCAAAAGAGGATGTACAGACGATCACCAAGCATGTGAGAAAATGTTCAACATCACTAATCAGGAAAATGCAAATCAAAACCACAATGAGTGTCATCTCACCCCAATTAGTTATCAAAAAGACAGAAAGTGAGACTTGAGTTCCAGGGTGCAGAGGGCTGAGGAGAGATGATCAGCTGAGCCTGGGGGTTCCAGACTGAACAAGACAAAGACACACACACACACACACACACACACACTCACACACACGGGGGGGGGGGCGGGGATTTTTCAACTATAAAAAAGGAAAAGTCCTGTCATTCACAAGAAGACCCTGGATGAAGTGTCAAGCATAGGAAGGTCAATATTGTACACTCATGTGTATGTGGAATATTGTACATTCTTATGGTACACTCTTATTGTACACTCTTATGTGTATGTGGAATAGCATACATTCTTATGGTACACACTTATGTGTATGTGGAAACTTAAAGGTGACATCAAAGAAGCAGACAATGTGGATCTGGGAAAACAGTTCAGAGGTTAAGAGCACTGCCTTTCTTACACAGGACTCAGGTTCCATTCCCAGCAGCCACCTGGCAACTCACACCATCTGTAACTCCAAATCCAGGGGATACACCTCCTCTTGGGCCATCACAGGCTCTGCATGTACATGTTGCACAGACATGTAAGTAGGCAAACACTCTCACACATGAAATAAGATAAACCTATTTTAAATGCCTTCAAAGTAGACAACTAGAGCCCAGGAAGAATTTGTGTAGATGGTGAACGTGTGGGTTCCATTCCACAGAATGACAGCTTCTAATGCTGTATGGCACAAGATGTCTGCAACGATTAACTAACATTTCAAAATACCTAATAGAGAAGACTTTGAATATTCTAACACCACGGTGACAGACATGACAATTAGCCTCATCAGATCATCATGAATGTGTTTGGAATGTTCTGTACCCTGTGGTGTCAATTAGAAAGGGAAATAACCTAGGCCAAAATAGGGGACAGGTCACAGTGAGGTGAATGGAGAACTCAGATAATGGTGTCTGTCCCCTAGGAAGAGAAGAGACCTCGGTCAGAGGTCAAGCACACATAGATTATGAGGGGAATGCAGGCTGGGGTGGAGCAGTCACTATCTGTCCATTGGGTTTGGTCTGCACCTCAGCCCTGAGTAGTGGCACACTATCAGAAGGAGCCTCTGCAGGAAGGGAGCGGGGATGAGGGCACAGTCCGTGATCCACACACATCACCCCTCTCCACCACTCACTGTTGCTACTCCTGGTATGGAAGACTGAACTTCTCCTCTAGAAAGTGATGCCAGAGAAAGTGAAAGGAGAAGAGGCCAGAGGCCAGGGAAGCAGGGCAGGAAAGCAGCACTTCCCCAAATGGGCACTAGGAATGTGTGGGGTGTGTGTGTGTGTGTGTGTGTGTGTGTGTGTGTGTGTGTGAGGGGGGGGGAGGGAGAGAGCCCAATGTCAAGTGGACCAAGAACATGCAACAAACACTTCACCCACACAACCCTCAGTCACCACACCCCATTTGGTCATCTCAGAGGATTCAGAGGGAGGCAAGACCAAAGGGAAGCACCTCTACACGGGCAAGGCAGGAGGAGGGTGAGGCTCAGGCACCAAGGCAGTTGAGGACGAAACCCAGAAAGCACAAGCCTGTTCCTGTCTGTGGGCATGGTCTCGGTGGGGTGTTTAAGCCAAGAGCAGCCCACATACCCACCTCCCTTATTTCCGAAAACCAAGGAACCTTGACATTTCTTAGCATGCAGCCTCATCTAATTAAGCTCTGCCCTATGTTATTATCACCCAGTCATGTGATGGGACTATTTCCTATTTGCATGTAGAACACAAAGCAGGACGTGGAAATATGAAAATGCTGGACACTCCAAGGCACTCAGTGTCAGACTCTTACAGCCTTCAACTGAGTTCCAGAAAAACAGCTGGCTCAGCAACCACTGAACTGAAAGCTGGTGGGCTCCAGCTCCTCCCCTTCCTCCTCCCATCACCCACAGTTCCACAGTTTGCTCCCTGGCCCATCCCTCCCCCCCTCTCTTCACCCCCTCACCCCTCACCTACAGAGATCTGCCTGCCTCTGCCTCCACCATATCTAACCCTTGGAGCCCGTTTTAAAATGGGGCACTGGAGAGAAAACACTGTAAAGGTGTGCCATGGCATGTGTGCCCACAGACTCATACACTAATTAGATTTCCAGAAAACTTTGGCTGAACACACAAGCTCAAGTCCACTGACTGCTGCCTCTCTGAGTGGCAGGCTAAGACCTAGAGCCATCACAAGGGTCTGGCCTAGGTGGCCAACATGCACAAAGCAAAACTAAAAGCTGCAGAGCTCCCTCCAGCTGCTGCCTTTCGGCAGCCCTGCTGCCCCACCCTCTTGGCTCTGTGCTTGACCCCAAAGTCAGTTATGTTGCTTTCATGTTAGTTGCAGGCTTATCCCTAAGAAAGGCCCATGTGTGCACAGTCTGCTCCTTCTCATAGCTACTTTCCCCTGCATACACCTCGAAGGTTTGACAACTTTACCAAACCCAGCAAGAGACACATTGTTACAATACTTAAAATACAGCAAATAACTAAATGTTTTATTTTTAAAAATGCTTACCCTTCCTGTAGGAAACACACTTGAATATTGCTACTTTATTTCCAAAAAGTTTAAAGAACTGCTATCAGCCTCCAGTGGATTTCAACATGGCCACCCTTTGAGACACACTGTGGCCCCCTCCAGGCTCTCTGGCCACCTCTTTCTAGCATCAGTGCAAAGGGCCTAGAGCGTAATGTGAGTCCGCTCTTCCCGTTGCTTCGGTGAACTTCAATGAGACATTAAGTTGGGAAGTCAAGAAAACTGGACATCCCTCAGTTCCCTAACTCCAGGGAAAGTGCGCCAAGTTGCGACGCTCTGAGCACAGTGTGGTGGCTATTACTTCACCCAGACATGAGTGGGAACTGTGCTGGGGAAACGGACACGCAACCGTCACACTAGGTGAGACCAGAGTGCTACTGACCACCAGGGAACGTCATCATCACTTGGGCTGTCTCCAGGCCAGTTCCCCAAATCCCTCTCCAGCCCCTGCTAGCCAGCCACACCACAGACTCATTTTTGAGAACAAGAAGTAGCAGAGCTCAATGGACCTTACATCTTAGAGCGCTCAGAAATGCCCTCAACAATGGTCAACTGAGGGAGCCAGCCTGCGACACACCCAGTGGACTCCATGCTTGTTGGGCCAAAGACAGAACCTGGGGCTAGGATGTAGTCCACACTTTAGTGCCAGGTCTACAGGGAAGACACAGGCCACACCCAGAGAACATGGCAGGATGCAGGCAGGAGGTAGGGAAAAGGCAAATTGGGTGGATACGTGGGGCACGGAGCAGTGGGGTTTGGGTAGGGCAAGTCTCCTGTAGGCCTTGACCACCTGTTTGTGCACATCATGGCTGACACCCATGTGACTCTCCCTTTAGGAAAGCCAATCCCATGTCCATCTGGGGTTTAACAGAAGGAAGCAGCTTTCACACATGCTTTGCAGTGTGGCCCTCTGGGGAACAGACAGAAGAGGATTTCTGGGTCCCAATCCTGGTTTCTGAGTTAGGACCTGGGTGAGGCTGACACACTGCATTTCCAAAGAGTTCTCAGGTGTTGCTGGTGCTGCTGGTCTGGGGATAAATCTGGTCTAAGCCAATCAGCACACAGCACTCATGCTACTAATCTAGGAAAAGCACAAGACCCTGTGAGAGCAGAGAGGACTGGCATGCACAACTGAGTGCCTGGCTTGTTTGTTTCTTTCCCTGTGCCTAACAAACAGAAGCATCACACTACCGAGTCCCGCCCACCCTGGCAACCATCCTGCAAACATAAAGCAGCAGTAGCAATGATGGCAGAAGACAGGAGAGAAGACTCTAGGTCCCTGACAAGACTGCGAAGCTGCTGACACAGGAATACTGCCGTGTTTACTTGGCAGCTGAAAGCATCCCAGCCAGATACCCTCTAATCCGGGGCACCCCCCTTTCCCACAAGGATACTCTTCCCAGAGATGTCCACTTGCCTAAACATACTCCTTCAGATGTCCAGAATCTACATGCCTACCTCATCAGTCTTAAAAACCTGAGTCAGTAAATTAGAAAGCAAATCATTTAAAATGCAAGCAACCCAGAAGAGGAAAGAAAGAGGCCCATACCCTATAGTTAATTAACCAAGCAGACAGCTCTGCAACAGCGAGCCCAGCTGCACGAGGCTGTGGCCAGGGGGGGCAGAGCTGCAAGTGCACAGGGGATCTCAGAGACCTCGGCACCCTACCTAATGAGCTACAGCAAGACGGGTGTTATGGGAAACAAGTCAGGAGGGCTCCCAGGTGTGTGAAGCAGGGAAGGTAGGTCCCAGGAAGGGGACTGGAAGGGGCAAACACTTCCTCCACCAGTGTCCTCACCCCTCCTTCAAGAGATCAGAGGACACTTCTGTCTTCTTGACTCTACCCCAGAAAACAGCTGTCTCATTCTTATTAGAAGAGGGCATGAGCCTCTTTGACTGAGCCCCACACGTATGACTTAGCTTCCTACTTCTGAGGCCTTCACCGGGGACCCTCACTGAACAACCCCATAGTAAAAGACTGAATGCAGGTCAGGGTTTTGGACAAACACCATCAGCCCAGTTGTGCAGATAAATGGGCAGATAAATGGAGGCCTCTGGACATTCGGTCAAGAGCTCATGAAGTTCTAAGAATAAATCTTACAATCCTTGGATGGAAATAAAGTGGTTTAATAGAAACAGCACCAGAGGTAGACAGACCTGGCTCTGACCCCATCTGGCTTCTGTCAATACCATCAGGCAGGTGTCTGACCATGCCTCCCCTTAGCTTCCTTTCAAGATCAAAGCTCATCACTTGACAAGACCTCTCTCTCAGAGGATGCTTGGGTATAGACAGCCTAGGTCTGGCATGAATGTGGTCAGGAAAGACTGGGTTTCTTTTCCTTGGGGTAACAGTTCACACTTAAAGCTGCCAAGAAACCTTCTCTGGCAACATAAGACCAACCTAGTATGAAAAACCACAGACAAAGGTTATGAACAGGTAATTCAGAGAAACAAAAATGTTTAACATATAAAGGAATTCAATGATTTTGGCCATTTGGGAAATACAGTAAAAAAAAAAAAAAAACAATAAGGTCATTTGGGCCATTAGACTGGCAGAATTAAGATGTCAATGCTGCAGAGTTAAGGGAAAACATAATGGAAGGGCTCTGAGTTAGCAAGGCTTCTATGGGGAGGAACTTAGCAAAACCGTTGCTTCGAAATTACTCCTTGTCCTACTGATCAGGAGCCTACAGACAGAGAGGTGAGTGCTAAAAGGACCTGATCCACAGTTAACAGGCTACTTTTACAGCAGAAAATTGGAAAGGACCTACCTGCCCTCCAATACAAGACAGTACAATGAGTTACAGCACACCCCTAGTTTGGAATATGAAGCCCTACTCTCAAAAAGGACAAGCTCATCACATCAGTACACAAACAACACTCCAGGACACAGCGTGAGACTGAAAGGCAAATCAGAGGAAATGGTACTCTTGGTAATCAGGGGTGATGGGACTACTCTTAGGGTATGTGAGCTGCAGTTTAAACTTACCACACTTTAACTTGTTTTGAGTCACTAAGGATGGATCTCAGATTGTCAGGCTCTGAAGCAGGTGTCTCTACCTACTGAGCCATCAGGCCAGCTCTAACAAGAGCACCAGTCCACTGAAAAGGTCTCGAGGCAATGACCCAAAGACTGACCATGTAACTTACAGAACTCAGTGGCAAAGGGCCTCCCCGGCATACCTGAAATCGAGCTTGACCTCCCGTACTGCAAATATAAGCATAAAATATAAACATAAGTAAATGCGATGACATCACCTTCACTAGCACAACTACAGCTGTCATCCTGGAGTCTACAGCCACTTTCCATGAAAGGAATAGAGTTCTGGAAACAGCTGGTTCTGAGTCTGGAAAGGCAAGGAAAATACAAACGGCATCTCAGAGATTTTGTGCCAGGACGAAAAAGAAGTTCTTAGAGTATGATGGGAACACGTTCCAAAGGCCAACTCCAGGACCTCTGAGTAACAAAGAAATAATGACAACAACAGACTAAAGTCTAAATGAGGCAACATTTCATGGCCATGGATGTAACTCAAAAAGTAAGTGCGTATTGGCCAAAAGAAAAGGTATCCTTTTTAATACAGGTAGAAGGATACAAGAATTAGAAAATCTTCGTCAACTCTAGTACAATCAACATAAAAGGCTCCAATAGGCTCTAGCTGAGGCTGGATATAAGGAGTGACACTGCCCTGCATCCCTGAAAGATACATATTAATCACCAAGGAGAAAATGTAACATCTCAGTGACACCCACATCATCCTCATTAAGGTATCAAAGCTAACAAGCCTAGCTTCAAGTTTAATGAGGTCGTAGGCAGTATCTTCCAGTTGACAAGGCTGCAACTCTGCTGCTCCTGCAACAAGCACCAACCTGAACCCAAGTATCAGGGAACCCAAACTGATAGGCATTATCTAAAACAATAGTCTTCAAACATGTCAGTGTCAAATATGTCAATTAAACACAAAGGAACGCTAAAAGAGACTGTACCCACAAAACACCCAAGACAATAAATAAGGTGGGGGTATTCTTTTAGATAAAGAACATCAATGGAGCAATCTCTAAGATCTAAATAAGACCTGTGCATTAAATAACTGCAGCGTGTCATGTTCATTTCCTGGGTTTTAAGTACAGTATGTATAGAATGTTTTGGTGTTTTCTTTCCTTAATTAAATTATTTTATTTACATTCCAAATGTTGCTCCTGCTTCCTGGTCACCCCTCCCTGAGTTCTTCACCCCATTCCCCCTCCCCTTTGCTTCTGAGAAGGTGTTCCCTCACCCACCCACTCACCCATCCCCAGAATGTTTTATTTTTAAGAAATCCACCTCACAAGCCCATGTTCCATGCCCCCACTGACTGGAAAGAGCCAGGAAGCTGCTTTTGCAGAGATATCAATGACTGAGGACGCACAGTTGAAAAAAAAAAAAAAAAAAAAAAGGGACAGAGGCTTCTTCGACAACCTCTACTCCACCCCCACCCCACTCCTCAAAAGCAGCAGCCTAAATAGGAAGCCACCAGAACTCTTAAAAAGTGTGATAAAGATGTTGAAGTTAGCTTTTCACCATTGATGGTTTCTGGCCTGGGTGTGGGAGGGGTCGCACTATTTAAGGGGCAGGTCACTAGGAGTTTGACCATGTTCCAGTGAGTATAGAGACAACACAAATCAGACTTGGGTTTGTTGTTGTTGTTGTTGTTGTTGTTTAAATTTTTTTATTTTTATTTTTTATTTTCTTGGGGGAGGAGGCCACAAGGGTAGGGGCAGACACGAGGAAATAGCATAATCAGGATGCATGACGTGACATTCCCAAAGAACCAAGGAAAACATATTGAAAAATAATAATAAATTTAAATAAAATTTAAAAGGAAGGAAAACCTATCTAGAAATATTTAGAGGTACAGGGTATTCAGCATCAAGTTATGATTAAGTTATTTAAAAAAAAAATAAGCAGCGAAGTTGTGGTATACATCTTTAATTCCGAGGCAGAGACAGGTGGAGCTCTGAGTTCAAGGCCATCCTGGTCTACAGAGTGAGTTCCAGGACAGCCAGGGCTCCACAGAGAAACCCTGTCTCAAAACCTCATACCCCGCCCCCTCCCATGAGGGCATGACCATGAAAAGTCACAGAGGCACAACGAGATGCCTGGAGAATCTGGACCCAGGGCACCAAAAGTAGTTTCTATCAGTTAAGAGAGTGGGGAGCAGTCCAGGGGTTTCTGGGAACTGGTTTGTGAGAGCCTTTTCCTTTTTAAGCACAGAGCGACAAGCAAAGTGAAGCAGACCTGCAAGGAGTGAATATTGTCTCCCTAACACATGCTCTGCTCAGAGCCTCTGCTCCAGGACCAGTCTCTTGCTCATCAATCAAGTTCTGCAAAAGAAGCAGGAGATAATTCAGCTCTCTCCGCTGCAGAACTATGCTGTTTACAGTGTCAGCCACCTGACACCATTAAGTAGTTGATGGTGCTGAGAACATCTCTGGAAATGGAGGCTAAGGAGGAGTTTTTCATTAAAAAGCCAAACTTAGATAAAATAGCCTCTATGGAAAGTTTCCCATCCACTGAGTTCTCGAGACAAGACGCTAAACCATGGGGTGGAGATGAAAGTTACTGGTCCCCAGCGCTCCCTAGTCCCTTCCTTTGGTGCATTCAGGGGCTGGCTGAGAATTCTCCTGGGTAGGCAGCTGGAAAGAGCCAATAATTCCTTACCACGCACTTCCTACTTTTCCAGGGTTCCGTTGTTTATACAAAGCTTCTGTGGCATTTCCTTAAGGTGATTTTAACCAACCGGTATTGATTTTAACAGCAATACTACAAAGTATCCAGTTTCCAAAACAATGGAATAAATATTATAATGTATCTCCTAAGCTGAGTCTGCCTGAGGGCCTAAGCAGATTCTGAAAGGAACAGTAGTTAGACCAAGTCAAGTAGCTAAGGAAGGATGACAAATGTTCTCAATGCAGGAACACATTTTCCTCTGGTTTCTCTGTATTTAACCAACATCCACTCTGGTAAGCCCAGTCTTTAGGCCAACCATCCTAGTGACTTTGACTCTTCTACATCATGTTGACAAGACACAAGGAGCACACCTCCTGGCAATGGTATTCACATGTAGTGCCACCCAGGAAACAGCCTTGTAATCTCCTGACACCACCACAGATACAGACCAACACAGAGACCTCCTCAAATGAGCACCAGTTCCCTTCAAAGAACTGAATTTTCCAAGAGAAACCTTTTGTCAAAGCAGTCCTCCAAACAAGGGCCCTAGCCCAGATCCAAAGAAAAAATTCTGTCTTCACCCAACAACCAGGCTAAGTAGGACAACCTATAGCTGTTCACTGCCTGACACTGGCAATTAGATTTCAAAACAAATGCAGCTAATGAGGTTCTGTTTACACCTCTTATTGATGAGGGTCTTGAGAACCTGAGTTAGCAAGTGACAGAACCTTCAGGATACACACCCAGATCAACCAGCTGTGTCCCCAGTCCTGTGGTGTCCCCATTGTCCACACAACCCACCCGGGCACAGGAGAGTACGAAGCAGAATATCACTGCAACACCCCAACTTCCGTACCACCCCACCCCCATCCCCTTGGCTCAGAGGCCCTAACTGGCAGGTGACAAATCACATTCTACTCTTAGGCAATCTCTCAACACCAAACACATTAAGAGGCAAAGATTTACAACGGCCAATACTTCCTTCTTACCCAGAGAGACTTTTTCATGAGCTGTCAAATCCAGGCAGGAGGAACCCACCATTATGTAATGTCAGAGGGCAGGAGAGAAGGGGCAAGAGAAACCAAGGCCCATCAACGCTCCTATCCTTCGCCCACAAAGATATAAATTTGTGTCTGACATTTTGAGTGTTTCCGTGGCCTACACATTTATGACTGGCTTTGCAAAAGACGACCACGGATCCCTTCAAACCTCTCAGGCCTCAATTAGCTTACTAGGAAAGCCAGAGGAATATAAAATACATAAAGCAAAGGTGAGGGAGATCCTGTCCTGGCCGATGAGCGGACAGAAAATGCTCAAAGAGTTGCGAGAACGCAGAGTCCGTGTCTTCCACCAACATGTATGTTTATTTTTACCCGGTGTGTTGACACCCGAGATACCGCGAGGCCTTCAGCGTCGGATGCCTATGGGATCCAGCAGAGATGCAGCCGGCAGGCGCGGTGTACAGCATCTCACGGCTCCCCGAGAAGCCCGCGGCAAGGGGACCGCAAGTCTAGGACCGCGCTCCAAAGACGCGGCCAGCGAACCGCTAGGCTGTGCCACTGCCATGACAACCGCGGGCGCCACCCGGCCCGGTTCCCAGTGTCTCCGGCTCCCAACCGCCCAGCCCACTCCGCAAAGCCCAGCACCGCCGGACCTGGCACGGCCCAACTCGGCCCACCTACCTGGCGCGCCCCGGCCTCTGTCCTCCAGGCCGCGCACCCCGGTCTCGGCTCCGCTGGCTGCTGTCCGGTCCTGAAGACCCGGCCGGGACTTGTTTCCTAGACGCCTCACTCCCGCCCGTGGCGTCCACCCCAGACCCGAACCCGCCGTCCCTGCGCAGCCCGAATCCTGCCACCGCCTTCTCTCAGAACACCGCGCACAGCCCCGCCCCGGTTCCGCCCCCTCACCGCGCATGCGCGCCCCACTCCCCGACCGACGCCCTGCCCCCTCCCTCCCTGACTCCGCCCCTAGGAGGCCGCACCTCCCATAAGGTCCCACCCTCTTATGTGACGTCACCCAGGAGTGGGAGTTTCTCCACCTTCACATGCCCTGAGGCTCCTGCCCAGAGAACAAGTGATTCTAGAAAAACGCTGGAGGTCTGAAGTGCAGGTGTAGCTGATCCATCACTCAGTGGGCGTGGCCATCAACAAGCTGCAATCTTTTGAACTTCCTTCCATCCAGACCTAGTCTACCCAAAAGATAACCTTAACACTTCCTCCTCAAAATTCTATAGAGAAGACCAATCAGGACTTTCAGGGATACATTTTTTTTATTTTATTACTTATTTAGTTTCACTGAAACAGGGGCTCCCTGCATCTGATAGTTTTTAACTTTATTGTAACGTTAACATTTCTACCTGAGGAGGGGAATCTTAAATGGACTAAACAAAAACATTTTTCAGGTTTTTTTACACAACATTTGTTTTTTTGTTGCTTGTTCTGTTTCGTTTTGGGTTTCTTTGGAACTGGGTAACCCAGGTTGGTCACCAACTCACTAGCTGCCCTTTCGAGTTCTTCATGTTCCTGCAACTGCCTCCTAAAGGATGAGATTACAAGTATGCACCACCACACCCACTTTTATCTTCTAAAGAGTAATTTATTACCAAATGCTTATCTTTAATTCAGATGAATGGGAGAAAATATTGATTGAACCTTAACCCTAAGACCAAAAGCCAAGAAACTCAAACATGCTTGGAAAAATTAAAAATTTGTCCTATTTCATCTTCTAAAATTCAAGTGACTGGTATACCTGATTTTCTTCTAAAAAAAAATCCCCTTTCAAAAGCATTCTCCAATGAGATAATAAATTTTATGGTCAGAGTCCTAATTTGCTTTCTCTCTTCCTGGGGTTAAACCACTGGCCAAAAATGACTTGGGGAGGAAAAGGTTTATTTGGCTTACAGGCTACAAGTCCATGATCAGGCAGGAACTCAAGGCAAAAACCTAGAGGCAGGAACGGAAGCAAAGACCAGGAGCTATCGCTACTTGGTGTGCTCCTCATGGCCTGCTTAGCCTGCTATTTAGATAACTCAGGACCACCTGCCTGGGGTGGCACCGCCCACAGTAGGCCTTGCCCTTCCACATCAATCATTAAGAAAATGCCCCACAGGGGTGCCTACATTGCAATTTGATCGAGATCTTTTCTCAACTGAGGTTCCCTCTTTTTAGATGATTCTAGCTTGTGTCCACCTAACAACAACAACCACCAAAAGCTAGCCTGCACAGCCGTGTTATTTATAATCAAGCTAAAGAGGGTTTTCAAATCAATAGCATCCGGGTTTTTTTTTTTTAATTTATGAGTTTAAAAATAAACATTAATCTCATTTCAACAGTCATTCGAAACAATAATGAATCTGATCAGGGTTCCAATATTTGTCCCTTGACTCTTGCACATTTGGAGGAATATGAAAAGACCAGTCATGTTTTTTACTATGCTGATGGACACCCCCATTCCACCATAGAATGAAGATTAGCAAGGAAAGGCAGAGCCGAGTTTGTGGACAAATACGGCAATGAGCATTGACTACACATGACAACATACCAGACTTAGCCTTGGCCCAGTGTATCAGTCTTTCAACATTCTTGACATTTGGGCCCCAAATGTCGGCCATGTAAACATCTTGGTGGGAATGGAAATATTCCAAGGAGATGAGAGTGGCCCTCCTTTGAACTGTCAAAAGACTGAGATGATGCAATCCAAGAAATCACAATTGTCTCGAAAATAAATCTCTCATACTGGAATAAAGAAAAGGCTGGGAAATCTGGTGTTGACCAGAAGTGGAACTGTCTCCCAGAAAGAGACCTCACACATCTCTTGAGACTCGTCAGAACACTCTGCTGCAGAGACTAGCCAACGAGGAAGAACATGAGTGACCTTGACTGGGTCTGCTCAGCTATGCAGACCTGCTGCTATCCTTAACTGGAATCCTCATGTTAGGACCTGGGAAAGATGAACTGGAGGTCTGAAGCATGCTATAGGATATCACTGGATCTTCTTGTCCCTCTCCCCAATGTTGTCACACTGGAGAAATGTTCTTGTACTATTGTTTGTTGAATTGGCCTATTAACTTGTAGCTGAATCTAGCCTACCAGGGTTCCCGGAGTGCAGGCTCTGACCCTAATAACTCTTGAAACAGCTTCATTCTTTTCTCCAACATCTACAAGGGGCCAGATAGGCTTAGCAAGTAATGACTAATGGAATTTACCATCAAGCCTGAGGACTTTAGTTCAACCCCCCCCCCCATGCTTCATGTGCTGGACAGAGAGAACCAATTTCCGCAAATTGTCTTGAGTTCCACCACCCACCCATGCATGCTCTGTGGCACACATGTGTGCGTGCACGCACACACACACACACACACACACACACACACCCAACTCTAAACATAGAATGGACTTGAGGAAATCTCCAGTCACCAGGGAGCCAAGACGCTAACCAAGCAAGGAGCTGTGATGGTTTGGATGTGACATGGCCCCAACACTGACACAGACTTTCTCCTGTTCTGCTTGCTTGTCATTGTTCTTATTTTTATTACAAGAGGATATTGCTATGTAGCTGTCACGCATGTGCTTTGTCGGAAAGGGATGGCTGTGTTTAATGTCTTTCTACAATGTCAGAATGCATTGTAAAACAAATTCACAGGGTGTAGTGTTTTCATGGACAGCAATTTGCCGTGTGGTCCTGTTTTCCTTCCTAGCTCTAGCAGAGGCAAACACCTGTTCATATACTCTAGTTTTCACGACTGGTATTAATTCTGTGACCACATATTCGACAGCAGTAGATGGATCTCATGTACATACATAGGTGTGGAATGGCTACAAAGGGTTAACAGGTGAGAGAAATCAAACCTGGGCAGTGGACAGGAACTCAAAGGCCAGGGGAGGGGCTTTTCCTGGTTTGCTTTCTGTTGCTGTGATAAACACCACGATAAAAAGGAGCTTGGGGGGCTGGTGAGATGGCTCAGTAGTTAAGAGCACCCGACTGCTCTTCAGAAGGTCCAGAGTTCAAATCCCAGCAACCACATGGTGGCTCACAACCATCCGTANCAAATCCCAGCAACCACATGGTGGCTCACAACCATCCGTATCAAGATCTGATGCCCTCTTCTGGAGTGTCTGAAGATAGCTACAGTGTACTTAAATATAATAAATAAATAAATCTTTAAGAAAATAAAAAAACAAAGGAACTTGGTTCATTTGTCTTACATGGCCGAATCATGATTCTTCACTGAGGGATGGCAGAGCAGGAACTCTAGGCAGGAACCTGGAGGAAGAAGTGGAAGCGGAGGGCACAGAGAGACACTGCCTACTGTCTTGCTCAATTCACTACCTGCCCAGGGATGGTACAGCAAACCAAAGGGCCAGACCCTCCCACATCAATCATTAGAAGAAAAATGTCCTATGGATGTACTTATAACCTAATCTGATGAAGGCATTTTCTCAGTTTGGTTCCCTCTTCTTGGATGATTGTAATTATGTTGACAGAATGATAAGCAACACAGGTTGTTAATCAGGATTCTCTAACTGAACTTATAAAATCTATTTACAAATACCTTGGCCATATAGCTAGGCTCTTCTCTGACTAGAATCATAACTTATTTTAACCTACATTCTGCCATGTGGCTGGTTACCTGTGCTCAGCAGGTACCATATGTCTGTCTTGTTGCATCTTCCTAGTGAATTCTCACCTTGCTCTATCCCAGAATCCTTTTTGCCTCCCAGATGTCCCACTTCTATTTCCTGCCTAAGCCATAGGTCATAGGTTTTTTGATTGACAGGTGATGCATCCATACAATACACAAGATATTCTTTCTACACTTGTGTGGCAGAGGCAGGCAAATGTCCTTGAGTTGGAGTCTGCTTTACATAGTGAGTTCCAGGCCAGCCAGAGCTACATGGTGAGACCCTGCCTCAAATAACAATAATAATAGTTTTAAGGGGGAGATGACCAAATCTATTACTCAGTTTTCCTATCTCCACAGCAGCCATGGCTGATTTGAAAGGCTTTTTGTATTCCAGGCTGACTGTGAGCTCCTGCCAATTGTCCTGCCATGGCCTCCTAAGAGATGGGATTGTAGGTATAAGTCATCATATCTGTAGGTTTTTGAGCACTTAGTCCCCAACTGTAGTGCTGTTTTAGAAAGCTGGGCACCCCACTGAAGGTGGGCCTTCGTAGAGGAAGTGGGTCATGAGGGCGTGGCTCACAGGTTGAAGCATAGACTCTCAGGTTCAGACACAGGCTCCCTTTCTGCTTCCTGGTCTGCTGTTCCGACATGAGCCATCGGTACTGACAGCTCCTGCTGTCACATCCATGAGCCACTCCTGCCATCCACTGTGCTGTCTCCACAGTGATAGACTGTATGCCTCTCAATCACGAGTAAGCCAAAATAAAGCCTACCTCCCTCAAGTTGCTTCTTGTCAGACACGGGATCAAAGTAACAAGAAAAGTAATCAATAAAGACCGTAGCCATATTGATGACTACAAGTGATAAAAGTATGGTTGACAGAATAAAAATATAGATTACAGAATTAACCCTCAGGACTCACTAAGCAAGCACAAAGGCAGAAACAATAGATAGCTATTGCCAGGTGGTGATGCACGCCTTTAATCCCAGCACTCGGGAGGCAGAGGCAGGCAGATCTCTGAGTTTGAGGCCAATTTGGTCTTCAGAGAGAATTTCAGGACAGCCAGAGCTAAACAGAGAAACCCTGTCTCAAAAAGCATAAATAAATAAACAAATAAATAAATAATAGCAACAGTGGGCCCTGGGGAAACGGGATGTATATTTCCAGAGTTGTCATATTATTTTTAAATATCCATTTTTTTTTTACAAGAAGTTACAAGACATGTAACAGGTCGAGAAAGGATACAGGCTAAAAGGTAGCTCAGACAGACCCGAAGATAACACAGATGCTGTGTCTACTAGACAAAGATCTTAAATGGGCTGTTATAAATATGGTCCAAAAAAAAGCTAACTTAAAAGCCACTTCTTTAAAACTAAGGAAAAATATAAGAGCATGCATCAAAAACAGAGTATAAAGTGTGGAAACTGTACTTTGATGCTGCAAGTTAAAGAGGTATCACTGAAATGAAAATTCAGTTCCAGAGATACAGCCAAAGAGAGAATTAGCAAATGGGAGGGTTGGTCAGTCCAGAAATACAACCAGAAATAAAGCCAGCCATAGAGAGAATTAGCCAATGAGAGGGTTGGTCAGTTGATAGTGCGTCGCCTGAGGAATCACACAGGAAAATTCATAGAGGAAGATCAACTTGGAAGAGCTTAAAAATTTGGTGGGACACCATTAAACACTCTAGCTGTATACAGTGGGAGTTTTAGGAGGAGAGAGGGCAGAGGGATGGAGAAAGGGTCTTTGGAGAAATACCCACTAAAATCTTTAGAAATTTGATAAGAAAATATTAACCTCCACATCCAAAAAAAGCCAGTAGATTTCTTCTAGGATGACATCAAGATTTACACCTTGTCACGTGGCATCATGAAGGGAGAGCTTTGAAAGCAGAAAGAAGCAATTGATCACACCTAAGTGGTTCTCAATACAATTGACGGCTGTCTTCTTACCAGAAGAAACATTAAGAAGCAAGTAACATTGACCTAGTCAGCAGACTGTTGCTGCCATGAAAGACCATGACCAAAACCAACTTGGGGAGGAAAGGGTGTGTTTGGTTTATAATTCCACACCCTTCTCCCTTGGATTTTGGGTTGGTTTGGTTTGGTTTTTGGTTTTTTTGTTTGTTTGTTTGTTTGGTTGGTTGGTTGGTTGGTTGGTTTGGGGGGTTGTTTTTGGTTTTTGTTTGTTTGTTTGGTTGGTTGGTTGTTTTTTTTTTTTTTTTTTTGAGACAGGGTTTCTCTGTATAGCCCTGGCTGTCCTGGAACTCACTCTGTAGACCAGGCTGACCTTGAACTCAGAAATCCGCCTGCTTCTGCCTTCCAAGTGCTGGGATTTAAGGCTGCCTGGCCCTTCTTCCTTGTTAAACCGTTAGATTCTCTTACTTAGACATTTCCACATTCCTAAAGCCAGCCATCAAGATTTACTCCCTTATTTGGCCACTTATGCCTTACTCATTCTTGAGATTGATCACCAAGGTCCAGCCATCAAAATTCATCATTTGGCTATACTTGTTAACGTGTCCAATCAGGACTCACCGACTCATGCTCGCATAGACTTCCCCTTTCCTCCTTAAAAGCCACTCCTGTGGAGCCACCTGCTGCTGACTTTGCTGGATCTAGAGGCACCCTTACCTGACACTCCCTGTCCCTCCTAGGTAATACATTTCCTCTATGCTGAGAGTTTGGTATCTGGGTGAGTTCTGTGCAGACTCCAGGCCACATCACTGTTACAGTTTCATGATGTAACTATGTACCAAGCTCAGTACTTAAAGAGCTATTCCAGGTGTGCTCTGGAACCAGCAAGGGCAGTGTCACCAGGAATCCTGCTAGAAATGTTGGACGTCAGGCCCTACCTGATCATTCTGACACATTGTCTTTTGCTCACAGGATCCCCGGCAGATTGCCATGCACGCTAATGCCTGAGAGACAGAAGGTGTCACATGAACGCTTCATTGCTTATTTGGTATAAATTTTCTTTTCTTTTCTGTCCACTCTGTTTTGCTTTCCTTTCAAAGGGTGTGTCCTAATTCATTCTCTTCTAAAGTAAAACAGAACCTCTGGTCTGAAACAGGTAGCGGCTAGGTAGCGGTGGAATGAGTTGGTAGAGAGAGGATCCCTGCATGTGGAGGAAACTGGCAAGTTGGGGGGTGGCAGGACACTTCTTAGTCTCTGTGACTCAGCACCTGGCAGTCCTTTGACAGGTTACTTAGAAAGGATGCTGTCTGTTCCTGATATCCTCAGATGCTTTGCAATGATCCAGGTGTGCTGGAGAGACGCCATGGCCTCAGGAGCCAGAACGGAAGCAGATCCCGTTGCCATGGGAACACGGAAGCTGATCTTGTTGCCAGGGAGCGTGCTGACACACCGATGCTTTTAAAAATAAAGCAGTTTCGTTCAACTCATGCATCAAAATCAAAGAACCAGGTTTGGGGGGGGGGCGAGAGGAGTGTGTTCTGAAGTTCCTACAAATGTCAGGGTTTTGGTTTGGGGTTTTGTTTTGTTTTTGTTTTTGTTTTTTAGGTAGCGTCTCATATCAAGTCTCATAACCTTAAACTTGCTTTGTAGCTCAGGGTGACATTGAACTCCTGATCACCTTGCCTCTGACTTTTGAGACTTGGGATTGCATGAGTGGATTCATGGGTGCTGGGAACTGTGCCCACAGTTTTGTGCATGCCAAGAGAGCACTCTACCAATTGAACCACGACCCCGGCCCCGATCACATTTTTTGTTCTCGCTAACTGCACAAACATTTAAAGCGTAATGCTTCTTGTGGTATTTTTAGATTCTATTGGCTATAATATGGAGCGGGGGCTGCAGTTAATGCCTTTATTTATTTATTTTTTAATGTCTGCACATATTGTCCATGTCCTGTGAGTGTGCCTGGTACTCTCTGAGGTGAGGACATAGGATCCTCTGGAACTGGAGTTACAGAGAGTTGTGAACTTTGATGTGGGTATGGGGAACAGAAGTGTGGTCCTCTGCAAAAGCAGCAAGTGCTCTTAACCACTGAGCCACCTCTCCAGCCACAGGGCGGTTCACCTATTAACCAAACATATATGGGAATGTGTATATAACAAACACAGTCACCACCGGGCCTCTAGAATAGTGTCAACAGCCTGTTTCTATTGTATTCCCTTCAAGCTTGTAATTTGATTGATTCCATGACACAAGAATGAATGGCAACCCACATTTTTTTTTTTACCCAAATTTTCAGTAGAATTGTAGTAAACTTGAAAGGAGAGCATTTGGATGTATTCTGCTTAGATTTATGAAGTGGATCCAGCTCTGTCTAGCACAATTTAGCAGAGAGGTGACAGACGTGAGCGCCAGAGCCCTTGTTGGACCTTGAAGGTGTAGGTTAGCCACAGATGTGAACCCCAGAGCCCTCATGTGATATTGAAGGCGTATCCTAGTGACAAGACGAGTCATTTTGTTAAACTTCAGTTCTCTACCTGAAAATGATCACAATCAAAACTCCCTTCTCATTCCACGTCTGTCTCCCCACCTCAGCTCACCCTTGGCTGTGCCATAAATCACGAGATCCCTGGACTCGGGTGTCACAGAATGGGCAGAGTGCACCATGGGAGTCTGGATTAACAAGGGCAGGGTTGTCCAGAACAGTAGAATTCAGGAGGCAAGTTTGGTTTTTGTTTTCTTTATGAGGAAGAATCTCATGTAGCCCAGGTTGGCTGCAAGTTTGCTGTGCAGCCAAGGGTGGCTCCTGCCTTAGCCTCCCAAGTGCTGAGGTCACAGGAATGAGCCACCATACCCAACTATGAAAATGACACTGTTCGGCTATAAATAGGTCCTTCCCCGGTTGCCCCAGGATGTGCTTTCCTTCACGTGAAAAGGCAGACTTTAAAACAGCCTGTGCGTGTGTTTAATGGATACAATTTGATGCATTTGCATATGTGCACATGCCTGTAAGGCCAGTACCACAATCAAAACAATAAGCAGGCCTATCTCCTGCTATGACTCAACATTTTTATAATGACCACCTAAAAGAAATCAAAGGCAGATATTATAAAAATAGTTTCAAACAGCAAATACAACTGACTTCCTAGCCTGAAGGTTTATTCTCTATCCCATGTGCATGCTCTTTTTATTATGTTTACTTAGTTATTTGTTGTCTTTGTTTGCGTGTGTGTGTGTGTGTGTGTGTGTGTGTGTGTGTGTGTGTCTTTGGGGGCTTGGTTCTCTTCTCCCATAATGTGGGTCTCAAGCACTGACCCCGGGTTACCAGGCTTGGCACCAAGAGCCTTTCCCTGTGAAACCATTGTCCTGGCCCCATATCATACACAACTCTGAGGACTACAGCAAGGGCTCAGAGATTTTAGCTTTTCAGTATCAGGACCCCAAAATCAGCCACCAAAGAGGAGAAACCTGTGCTACATCCACTCATATTCACCTGGCCAGGGGTGGTGATTCAAGGTGCCTGGCTGCATGGGTGGCTGAAGGGTGAAAAGGGACAGCCTCACATATGTAGGAGGGAGAAGAAAAGCAGATGAAACCATTAGTGCTGTTATCAAAACCACCTGATCCACTGAGAGAGACACATACTTAATGGCTATTCCTGGTTGTCAACTTGACTCTATCTGGAATGAACAACAATCCAGAATTGGAGGGCTCACCTGTGATCCAGATCTAGAGGCTGGAAGTCACACATTTCTGACATGGATCTTGGCATGGAGATCTTGAGGCATGGTGGCCATGAAAAGCTTAGGCCCAGGCAAGGTAGTAAATGCCTTTAATCCCCTGAGACTGAAACAAGGAGATCTCTGAGTTCAAGGTCAGCCTGGGACAAAGTAAGTCCCAGATCCAGGCATGGTGGTACACACCTTTAATCTGGGCCACACCTTCTGTTGGAGGCCTACATAAGGACATNGGAAGAAGGAAGATTCACTCTTCTTCGCCTGCTTGCATTTACTTGCCAGCACATTTGTTGGAACCTACTTCTGCAGAAGACCAGCTAAAACAACCAGCCTCGTGGGACTGAGCAACTGCTAGATTCTTGGGCTTCCCATCTACAGCTGACCATTGCTGGGTTAGTTGGACTGTAGCCTGCAAGTCATCCCAATTAATTCCCCCCAACAGAGAGAGACTGTGACTCTAGAGAACCCTAAGATGCTTAGGAATTTACTTCTTATCAGTCATTGCATCTTAAATTCTATAAATAACATCACCAGAATGTTTACTTTGCAACCCTGACTTAATTACTAAAAAGAAGCAACCACGACTTGCTGCCAGCCTCTAACCCTAAGACTTGTGTGGAAAGCAGATCTACTCCATCTCCCCTGCCCTGGCTTTCAATCATGTCCCCCACACAGAGGAACACATGAGTGGCTCAGCCAGACCCCTTGCTGGCATCCTAAAGCACTGGCAGACATTCTCTACAAATCTCCTTTCCTATCAGTTTTTTTTAAATACTATAATCACAGGTATTACACACACACACACACACACACACACGTACGTTTCTCTTCTCTGACAAGTGTAGGGACTGTGTGGGCCGTGCTTCAACCATCAGACAGTGCAGCACTGCCACCAAACCTGAATACTGAGTTGAATGACCAGTGTGGAGTGTGCATAATCATAAGCAGCAGCTGGAAGAATCAAATCACCTTGTCAGTGCTGACACTGGCTGGCAGTCACCTAGGTATGGGGTTCACCACTGCCAGCTTCATCCAGGAACACCTGATAAACAGGACCTTCATGCTTCAATGACTGTACCAGAAGTCCTGGGAAAATGTCACAGGTGACTTACAACGTCCTAGAAAATTTCTCTGGGAATATAAGAGTTCTCTTAACAGTGCAAATAATGTTTTTAATATTTAACAGATGAGGGTATAGACAGAGGTGAAAAGATTTTCCTAAAATTATTCACATCTATCCATCTCTGCCTTATTGAAAACTTTAAGATTATTTCACAGGACTTTCAAAAGAGCTGTGAAGTTTTCATACTCTACTCTGTCACCACAGATGCCTCATTAAAAATAAAAGCAGCACTTACCCTCAACACCTAACATGAATGGATAGTCAGGGGTGAGCAGCCAGTGTGCTTCATGGTTGTCACGCGTATGGGTGCAGTGAGCCACGAGGTAGGCTTGCCAGTCTGCTGTGGCTCTCACTTGATCCAGACACATGAGTACAATTGTAGTTAATCTTGATTGTCGACTTCTTCGGGATGTGGAATTACCATGAAAACAACCTTCTGGGCTTGGCTGTCAGGGTTACATTGGGTGACTAGGGTGGGAATGTTCCACCTCAGTTGGGGTGACACTGGGTCCACCGTGGCTGTGTAAGGGCAGATGTGACACAGTGACGCACCTCCTGCCCCTGGAGCGTCGCCAAGCCGTTGATCCCCACGTGTGCTGTTGCCCTGACACTGACCTGTTGTCTCTTCTATTTTACTTTCAATCTCTCTTTCTGGGGAATACACTTCCCCCATTACTCAGAGATAATCATGTCATAATAAATGAAACATGCAGTTCTCAGGAACCAGGAATGGAGGTGGCCATGAGGCAGTGGAGGGCGAGGAACAGGCTTTCTGCTTGGCCTTTAGGGCCATGGGAAAGGATCTAGACAACATAACTGTAGAGGCCATAAAAGCCTACATGGTCCTTTGTAGAAATTGCTTACTACAAGATTTGTCCTTGAATTTGGAGTTACGAGGGGATACCCTCCTGTCCAATGCATGCTGCATAAATTAGCCAGGGTGAATTTGAAGATATTAAGGATAGAGAGTTAAAGTTGTTTCAAGAAGGAAAGGCAAAAGGCTGAGAAGGGAAAAGGAAGAGAGAAGAAAGAAGAATGATGAGAATCCTTGGGCAAAGAGAGAGCACTTGAACTGATAGCCTGCATCCACTTCCGACTCCCAGTCGTTATCGAGTCAGCACCAAGCCCATCCCCACCTTTCTCAGAACCCTCCTCATGCTAAGGCCAGACCTCAGCAGGGCAACACTGGCGGTGTGAAAAGGAGCAATGTGTCTGGGAATGAGCTTTTGTGACTCTGCTTCCCGATTGTTGATGTCACCAACCACCTCCAGATCCTGCTGCCACGCCCTTTTACCACCGTGGGCTGCACCCTCAAGCCTCTCATTCCTTAAGTTTCTTCTAAAAGTTGCATTGTATCTATTTGTGTTGTGTGCCTGTGTGTGTGGGGGTGGGGTGGGGTGGGTGTGCTGCACCACACACGTAGAGGTCAGGGGACAACGCAGAAGTCAACTCTCTCCTTCCACAGTGTATGTCTTGGAGGTTTACTACAGGTCCTCACTGTGGATTCATGCTTGTTTATCTGCTTACTTGATTATGTAAGGCAGAGAGTAAGCAGTTAAATTTACTACCTGTCTTAGTCAGGGTTTCTATTTCTGCACAAAACATCATGACCACGAAGTAGGCTGGGGAGGAAAGGGTTTATTCAGCTTACACTTCCCACATTGCTGTTCATCACCAAAGGAAATCAGGACAGGAACTCTCAGGGTAGGAACCTGGAGGCAGGAGCTGAGAGGAATGTTCCTTACTGGCTTGCTTCCCTGGCTTACTCAGCCTGCTCTCTTATAGAACCCAGGATTACCAGCCCCGAGGTGGCACCACCCACATGGGCCCTCCCCTCTTGATCACTAAGAAAATGCCTTACAGCTGGATCTCATGGAGGCATTTCCTCACCTGAAGCTCCTTTCTCTGTGATGACTCCAGCTTGGGTCAAGTTGACACACAAACCCAGTCAGTACACACTACTGAAGAGATGATATAAACCCACTGTCCCATGAAGAGTGAAATTAGACTCATGCACAGTAGGGAATGTGACAGCCCCCCCCCCAGACTTTAAACAACTTGACCTCATGTTTGAAGCACCGTTCTCCCCTCAGGCCCCATCACAGAGACCCCCAACACTTTGCCAAAATAAAAACAAAGACCTAATCTGCCGTAGTCCACAGTTCTAGGAAAGTCTAAATATACTAATCTTGCTTTCATGGCTTCTCGACTTTGGCTTATTGCTAACTGTTCTTGTTAACTAAACAGTGTCAAACCAGGATGGAGTTTCTGCACATAAAAAACCAAAACCAGAAGGCTCAGGCCTGCAAGATTTGGGCCAGTTCCCTGTGCACGCCAGCCTGTAAAGAAAGACTTTACATTTGGCTTTAAGCATGTCTGTGTCCTCTCTGGTTGAAATATCTCAAAAACAATGACATTTAATGAGTACAGACTTAAGGCAATGCAGTAAAATGGAAGACCGGGAGACTTAAAACATCAAATTCACAAGGTCCTCACTGACCAGGACAGATGGGGAGGACCCAGATCTGGTCACCAAAGGTTCTGAGGGGTCCTAGTCCAGGATTCTACTTACATAATTTTGTAAACACATATTTTTATGTAAACAAACAAATATACTCAAGTGCACTAAAGAAATACTAGTGACAGAAGTACTACAGGCTTATGATCTGAAATTTCTAGATGGTGCCAATGAATAATGTTGGACAAAAATAAAGGTGGTGTTAAGGTTTGCCATGATCTCCCACTACATTATCCATGCCTCTTAGAATGAAGGTGGATAGGATCAACAAAGACAGGGTCAGATTTACTATGAGATCATGTTTCAGGATCACAGTCTTAATCTGATTTGTGTTGCTGTAGGAAGATACAGGAGACTGGGTAATTTATAGAGAACAAAAGGTTTGTGGTGGTGCATGCCTATCATCCCACCTAGTCGGGAGAATAAAATCAGGGGAAAACTCAATCCTGGGAGTTCGAGAACAGCTTGGGCCTGGTGTAGTGGCCCAGGCCTTTAATCCTGGTGCTTGGGAGGCAGAGGCAGGTGGATCAGGGAGAGTTCTGATCTACATAGTGAAGGAGAGTTCTGATCTACATAGTGAAGGAGAGTTCTGATCTACATAGTGAAGGAGAGTTCTGATCTACATAGTGAAGTCCAGGACAGCAGGGCTGTACAGGGAGACCCTGTTTCAAGACAGCAAACAAAAACAAAGAAACAGTTTGGATATCATAGCAAGAGCACATCTCAAAACCAAAACAACACCAAAAAACAAAACAAAACAAAACAAAAAACCCCAAAATGAAACAAAACAAAAAATCAAAACAACAAAATAAAACAAAACAAAAACAAAGCAAAACAAATGGGATGGAAGGCAGAAAGAAAAGAAAGAAAAAAAGAGAAGGAAAAGGCAGAATCAATAGGTGCAAAGCCAGCCTATGCTACATAGACACTTATATCTTACAGTTGTGTAGGCTGAGAATCCAAGGCCAAGGGGCCCATATCTGGTGTCTTAGGGTTTTATTGCTGTGAACAGACACCATGACCAAGGCATCTCTCTCCTCTCTTCTCTCTTCTCTCTTCTCTCTTCTCTCTCTCTCTCTCTCTCTCTCTCTCTCTCTCTCTCTCTCTCTCTCTTTCTTCTTCAAGACAGAGTTTCTCTGTGTAGCCCTGGCTGTCCTGGAACTCACTCTGTAGACCAGGCTGGCCTCCATCTCAGAAATCCGCCTGCCTCTGCCTCCCAAGTGCTGGGCTTAAAGGCCTACACCACCACTGCCTGGCTCCAAGGCAACTCTAATAAGGACAACATTTAACTGAGGCTGGCTTACAGGTTCAGAGGTTCAGTTCATTATCATCAAGGTGGGAGCAGGGCAGCTTCCAGGCAGACAAGGGTGCGGGAGGAGCTGAGAGTTCTACAGCTTGATCTGAAGGCTGCTGGCAGAATACTGAGTTCCAGGCAGCTAGGATGAGGGTCTTAAAGCCCATGCCCACAGTAGCATACCTATTCCATCAGGGCCACACCTTCTAATGGAGCCAATCCCTGGCTGAGCATTTACAAACCATCACATACAGCGAGGGCCATCTCACTTCCCTAGGTGTGCGCAAGCTAATGGTGAGGGCTCCATCTGCTCTGCCTCCTCCAGCCTTCTCCCACAGCCCCTCGCCGGTGAATTTTCCTCTTATTCAAAACAAGCAGGCCTCATCAACGAGTGCTCCAAATATTGAGAATTTAAGAACACTTTGTTTGTTTGTGGAGTCAGGCTCTCAGTATGATGGCTTGGCTAGCCTGAAATCCTCTATGTATATAGACCAGGCTGGTTTCCAAGTCACAGAGACCCCTTCCTGCCTCTTCTTCCTGAATCCTGAGCTTAAAGGCGAATACCACCACCTTTGTGGAGAAAACAAGGACCTAATTCTGTACTATGCAAGGTGTGTCTAATTAGGACCTTAGAAATCAATATCTGCCTCTGCCCTCCCCCCAATCTTGTTGCTAAAAACCTAACTTAATGAGTCAGTCATGATGGCTTTTGTCTGTAGTTCCAGGACACAAGAGGCTGGCATGGGAAGATTATCAAGAGTCTGACACCAGTTTCAGCAATGTTGGGAGTTTGTGGTCAAATAGCAGGAGACTCTCTGTGCAGTTCAGCTGCGTGGGAAGTGGGCTGGGTTGTCAAGGTGACTACAGGTACTAATGAGCTCTGTGCTTGTTTTAAGTGTCTTGGCGTTGGGGGGGGGGGGCTCCCAGGTGCTCAGCGTCCTCAGTGTGATGTTCTGACTACACAACAATCTCAAAGGCATTGGCAGTGAACCCTTAGCATCAGCCATTTCAGGTCCTGTTTCTTCCCAGCAGGATCATGTTTGTAATGTTGGGGAACAGTGGGTCAGGGCAACCTTAGTCATAGGCCCATTGGCCACCGGAGTCAATGGCCTGGAGCTTAGACTTCTCAGTGCCAAAAACTATAAGAAAAAGAGCAAAGATAAAGGTTAAGAAAAGGAATAACACACGTGTAGTGGTTTGTATGTGCTCGGCCAGGGAGTGTCACTATTAGAAGGTGTGGCCCTGTTGGAGTAGGTGAGGCCTCGGAGTGGGTGTGGCCTTGTTAGAGTGGTGTGGTCTTGTTAGAGTGGGTGTAGCACTGTGGGTGTGGGCTTTCAAACCCTCATCTTAGCTGCCTGGAAGTCAGTATTCTGCTAGCAACCTTCAGATGAAGATGTAGAACTCTCAGCTCTTCCTGTACCATGCCTGCCTAGACACTGCCATGCTCCCACCTTGAACCTCTAAACCTGTAAACCAGACTCAATTAAATGTTGTCCTTTATAAGACTTGCCTTGGCTGTCAACACGGTGAGCTGATGGAATGTTCTCTTTGGCTGCAGAAGAGTGGGTGGACACTCAATGCTGTCCAGAGGAAGGGAGGCTCTTTGCTCCTGGGCACCTCTTCAGTAGATCTGGCCAACCTTAGATAGGAAATACAAGGAGAAAAACGCTGTCTATCCACACTTAATTGGATCTGTAGGAGGGACAAGCAAAGATGTTGTTTCCCGAAGTTCCGTTCAGCAAAGCGTCCTGGACTCGGGCTCAGGAGCTGTTGTGGGCTAGTGGTGTTGCAGCCAACAGCGGGCCTCGGGGCCATTGCAACTGTTTCTCTCTAGCACAGGACAAGGGATCTCAGGTCAGCCAGTTCCCAAGGCTCCTGTAGTTGTGCTGGCTGCCTGGGATCCTACCAGTAGAAAAGAGAGATGGTTAGACAGGGGAGAAGGGTGCCCATGGCGGATCACACCTGTATTTAGCATTCAGGAGACTGAGGCAGGTGGTTGGAGGTCAACCTGGCCTGTACAGATGCTATGTCTTACAATTCTTGGCACTGAGAAATCTAAGCTCCAGGCCAATGACTCCAGTGGCCAGTGGGCCTATGACTAAGGTTGCCCTGACCCAGTGCTCCCCAACATTAAAAACATGATCCTGCTGGGAAGAAACAGGACCTGAAGTGGGTTCACTGCCAATGCCTTTGAGATTGTTGTGTAGTCAGAACATCACACTGAGGACGCTGAGCACCTGGGAGCCCCCCTCCCCCCACTTAAAACAAGCACAAAGGCCATTAGTACCCATGGTCACCTTGACAACTGAGGCTGCTTCCCATGCAGCTCCAGAACTCTCTGGGGGCTGGCTGAACCGAACTGCACAGAGACAATCTCCTGCTATTTGGCCTCGAACTCACTATGTTGCTGACATTGATGTCATGCTCTTGAAAACACAGATGAAAGCCATCAGGCTTACCCAGGACGTGTTCTGATTGGTCACTGCAATACGGTCCAGGATGTCATCGAGAACAGCATAGACAGGGTCCCCTCCAGTAGCACAGACTGTTCAGTCTCTGGCTCGGAGCCGGAGGAAAAGTTAGCTGCTTTAGTGAGCATATTTGTTCAGGAATATCACGCACGGTTGCTCGAGTTTGACACCTCCACCAAAGCACACCCGTGAAAGGATTGTTCTGTTTTGATTACGCTAATCTTCCAGCAGAGGCGGTAGATGATCTCGTTCTAATAAGTGATTCTAAGCGATTTGACAATTTCTACCAGGAGCTAAAAAGTCTTACCTGGACAGGGTGTTTGTGTATTAGTCCCTTCCCCACAGCAATAAAGACAGGGGTTCGTCTTCAAAATATTAATCTACTTTTATGTTACGTATATTGCTGTTTTGCCTGCTTGAACGTGTGTGTCTGATACCCACAGAGACCAGACGAGGGTGCTAGATCCCCTGGAACGGGAATTACAGATCAATGGGAACCACCAAGTGGGTGCTAGGACTGGACTCCAGTTCCTCTGACGGTGTCTTGCCATCCCTTGACATGATAGCTCAATTTTTTTGTTTGTTTGTTTGTTTGTTTGTTTGCAATATTGTAAATCTTAAGGAATTTTGCACTAGTTCTAATTTTGAGACATTGAAGTTATTCACTAGCAACCGGAACAAGAGCTCAGAAATGGCGTATATCATTTTGAGGCATTGCTGCAGCAGTCTGGGGGAGCTGAACCATGGCATCTGATTCAGAACACCCCCCATCCCCCCACCCCCTGACCCTACTCCCACCCCCCTCAACCCCACCCGTGTCTTGGGGGCTAGAGAGGTGGTGGCTCAGAAGTTAAGAGCATTTGTGGCTTAGACTCACTTAGTAGCGTGAGATCCTCTACTGCCATCTGCTGGTAGGTTGGCATAATCAAGACAACAGAACAATCCTTTCACTCTCTAACTTTTCTGAGCCAAAGACTGAACAGTCTGCTCCACTGGTGGGGACTCTGTCTACGCTGCTCCTAATGGCATCCTGGACTATACGCAGTGGCCAATCAGAAGATCTCCTGGGTAAATTTGATGCATCTACTATTCCCCTTAGATGGAGCACTTCTGTAGGGGGATGACGAGTCCTTGGTACGGTGAGCAGAAAACCAGGACTGACTCCACTGTATAAAGCAGAGTCACATTCGAGAGAAAGCACGAACACCACAACGGTGTGCTGAAGATTAGTCCCAAGGGATCGTACACTCGATTTTACTCTGCATGGATGGCTATTCTGAGTGTACTTGTCGTGGGAAAGCCACTGCTCAGTTGAAGGCTACAGTTTCCATTTTCCTCTTCCCATCCAACCCCTGTGCTTCCATCCTGAAACTAGACGGGCCAAAGGCTCACCAGCAGGAAGATGGACATCTCTTAGGCCAGATGACCAAGCAGCAGTACCTCCCCTACCCCTTGGGCTCTTTTGGCAGCTGCAGAGCTCAGACATCAAGGAGACAACAAAAAGGGAAACCAGCACTCTCAACTAACCCTGACCCCAGGGAGCTCCCAGAGACTGAGCCGCCAATCAGGAGCAGCCACGGGCTGGTCCGAGGCCCCTGGCACTTAGATAGCAGAGGTCTGCCTGGTCTGGCCTCAGTGGGAGAAGATGGGCTTAGTCTTCTTGAGGCCTCAGGGAAGGGGGAGGTTTGGTGGGAAGAGCACCCTCTTGGAGGCAAAGGGGAGGAGGAATGGGATGAGGAACTGTGGGAGGAGGGAGCAGGATGGGGTGATGACTAGAATGTAAATAAATAAAATAATTTAAAAAAAATAAAAGTAAAAGAAGACACACACACACACAAAAAGTAGTGCAGGGTCATGCTGTACCAGGTCTGTGCCAGCCAGGAGCATCCTCCCTGCAGGGAGGCAGAGAAGAAACCTACTGCATCCGCCACCCAGCGTTGGGATCCGTTTATCCCAGCAGCCAGCAGCTTCTGCATAGATGTAATTTACTGTTCTCTAATGCTCTGTCTGCTGGCAGCCAGCTAGTGAAGCCAAGGGCAGAAACTTTAGCAACCTTTGTGGAGGAAAAGTGTTTTAGGCAAGATTGTCTAGAGTAACTGAACTGATAGACTATAACACACACACACACACACACACACACACACACACATACACACACACGCACGCGCGCAGGGGGTTGGCTAGTCTAACAGTGGCTGCCTGCGTGCTGCAATTGAACTAATAGAATTTTTAATATACTAATACACACGCACGCACACACGGGCTGGCTAGTCTAACAGTGGTTGCATGCCGCGGAGGCCAAGAGCCTCTCAGAGTTCTCCTAATCTGGGACTAAAGTCCCGGAAGCTCCCTGGAGAGCTGCTGGTACCCAGTCCATACTGGAAAGGTAGAAGCTGGAGTCTGATGCCTGCAGAGGATGGTGGTGGCAGCAGAGGCAGCACAGTCAACAGGATAGATGCACATACCAGCTAGAATGGAAGGCAGTCAGGCAAACAAGACCCCCCCCACCCAGACTTTTTATAGCTGGGCCACCCCTTAGAAAGTACTATCCTCCCTAGGGAAGAGTCTCCTCTTCTCAGGTAACTCTTTCTGGAAAAGACAAACCTTCCCTGAGGTGCGTCTCCTCTTTGTTGATCCCAGATCCCATTAAGCTGACAAGATAAACCATCGTAAGTGCAGAATTAGAGCTGATTACTTTTCTCCTGTGAATTGGTGCAAGGCTCCGGAGTTCCGAGCAAAGGGGTATTGTAGCTGCATGGTATTCTGTGGGGAGGTGGGGAGGTGGTTTGGAGAGCTCTCTTCAGCTCACTGTTTTCAAACACTGAGATCTTTGGTGGGTACAGGCATGGCAGGAAGCCCTGGGCAGGCCCCTGATCAGGTGCATAGTGGGGGGGGGCCTGAACCATCTCCAGTGTCCCTTTGTGCTACAAAAACATCACATATAAGGGGTGAGGCCACGGGAGGGAGTGTCATGGCGTATATTGGAATCTAAAGGGGGCTCACCACACCTTCAGGCCAATGTCATTACTTTAAGGGGTGCGCATGAGTCACTCTTCTGTGATAAAACACTGTGACCAAGGCAACGTATAGAAGGATGGATGGAGTGGGGGGTGAGGCTTCCACGAAGAGTCCACTCTTCCATCAATAGTCCACTGTGGCAGAGAACTGTGGCGGCCAGTGGTGACAGGAACAGGAAACTGAGAGCTGACGTCTTGAACCCCAAGCACAGAAAAGAGAGAGCAAACTGGACGTGGAATGGGTCTTTTGGTGCCCATGCTGGCCCTTAGTGAAATACTTCCTCCAACAAGGACATAACACCCAAACAGAGCCGTTGGCCGGGGGCAACTGTTCAAATGCCTGAGACTCTGAGGACATTTCTCATTCCAACCACCACAGGGTCCAAGTGCCTCATTCCGTCTGGTTGCCTGGTTCCTTGGAACTCAGAACATGGTTCTCCTTGTTTGTTGCTGGGTTAGGAAATTCTCCAGCTTGTCCTTTCTGCGTTAGCATCATTGTGGGTGAGCCAGGGCTCACAGCACTGAACTCTCCAACTGAAGCTTACTAGACAGCGGACAGCCATGTTCAGACTGTCTTACATTCTGCACAGCAGCCTCTCGTCCTCACTAACATCAGAAGATGCTATATTACGGGGGCTATGGTAGTACAGGTTTTAATGTTGAGAACCTAATCTAAATATTCAAAAGTCCCAAGGGAACCTCCTGTCTAACCTCATCACTGTAAGCTCATTGTGAGTGTCACCTCACAAGTGACATTACTGATTCGTGCCAGATCTGGGATTTGGGGGTACTAACCTCTGATACACTAAATTACACATTTAAAAGCACGAACCAAAGAGAATACAAGAGAAAAATCTAGTGTTACCAATTGGAAATGCTACAAGATATGGAATGTTCATATTTATCATTGGTAGATGCTGCTGATTTGGGCTATCTATCCTAATGGTGTGTGTGTGTGTGTGTGTGTGTGTGTGTGTGTGTGTGTGTGTGTGTGTGNGTAGATGCTGCTGATTTGGGCTATCTATCCTAATGGTGTGTGTGTGTGTGTGTGTGTGTGTGTGTGTGTGTGTGTGTGTGTGTGTGTGTAGGGATTACAACATGAGTTCTGGTGATGGTGGTATCCATACTATAAAAGGGGAGCCCAGGGGAGTTTCTCGCTCAGAGCCAATGGCTGCCCACTGACGCTGCCTCCTCAGAACTCCAACTTGTCCAAATCAGGTTCCTGACTCAGTTCATGACGTCTGTCCACATCATCTTTTGGCTTCAGTTCCCGCAGCTGAGTATTATGTTACTGCTGGGTTTTGTTCCAAATCATGACTGTTACCCGATTGGTCTGTCCCATCATTTTACAGAGTGACATCATTTGTTAGTATTGCTGGGTAAGTTGACCATTTTGATCCCTGAGCTCTGGCTGAGGATGAGACGTTGTCTAACCACAGCTACCAAATCCACTCATGTCTCTTTCGAAGGGAAGCTTCTACTAGAAGAGGCTAGGGATGGCAAGATGTGCTTAGGATTAATATTCATCCTTTTGTTATTGATTTATGGGAACTCTTGATGTATTAAATATTAGTCTTCTCTCATATAACAGCTAATTTGACGTCAGAGGAAAATGAGTGCTTGCATGCTTCCTTGGTTGCTTATGCTCAACTGGATATATGCACTCTTACACAATTTGGGATGCCCTGTCTAGGGAATGGTGCCACCCACAGTGGGCTAGGACTTCCCAAATTTATTAACTCATTCAAACTTGACAATTTCTCCACAGAAAAATCTCTCACACGTCTACAAGCCAACCAGGTTCAGATAACCCTTCATTGAGACTCTCCTCCCAGGTGGTTCTGAGTTGTGTCAGGTTGACAATTAGAACCAAGTCTCATAGGGGTTGTTTCCTAAATGTGTTTTGCTAAGTGGGATCTTGGCATTTTCACACACTGGTGGTGAAGCACAGGATAACTATGGGGAACTCTGATAAAAGCATTTGTGTGTTTCCTCATTCCAGTGTCCCAGAGAAAAACCCACAGTCCCTACATTAGATACTCCTCTTCACTGAGCCTCTCAGAGACACCTCGGAGCAGTGATTAAAAAAAAATCCTCTGGCATCATAATGAACCTGATTCTGAAAGGTTTTGCTCACAAACACTCTAATCTCTTTGTGAGAAAACATGAGATAAAATAACCAAGTATTTGGTCTATAGGTAGACATGCCCAAAAATGACCTCCCCCAAAGGCATTTACAAAACGTTTACAGCAACGTGACTGAGAATAACTGAGAATAGAAATAGCATACATGTCCCTATCCAGAATGGATAATTCCTGCTACGTTCAATACTTAATAATATGCAGCCATAGGACTCTCATAGACTTCTCCTCCACGTTGAACATCACAGATCAATCTAAAAAACAAAACTATGACTACATTTATATGGATTTCAAAAATGGGCAAAACTAAATCTTTAGAGATTGAAATAAAAATATGGTTAACTTTAGAGTGTGCTAATGTCGGAAAAAGTCCACAGGGAACCATCTGCAGTGCCAGAGTTGTGCCCCAATGATCTGGGTAGTGAGGACACTTGATCTGGGTAGTGAGGACACATCTACATGTGAATATCTGTCAAGCTCTGGGTGTAGGAGCCACCTGTGTCACTGTACAGAGGTCACATGGCAATTAAACATTCTCTGAATCACATGGTCTCACTCTTTCTCAACCACTTTCACCTAAAACTCGTATCTCCAAACAGATCAAGAACAAAAATGTAGGCCAAGTATTTTGTTATGAGATGAAACTGTCAGAAGTAACAAAATGTTACTTCTACAAACCATACACCTAGACCGTTCTATGTGTGGGTAAGTATGTCACAAATGAAAAGGCCCCGATGCGACCCAGATACTAACCATGGTGAAAATCAAAGACCGATACATTTAATCCTATAAAAACAGAAACTTGGTTCCAGTTCTGGCTCTAAAATTTGTGAATGTGGTTCTATCTACATCAAAATAATTCACAGATGTCTCCTGGAATTCTCTCGTAAACATATCTGTCCTTTCTCTCTCACGAGATTATTTATCCGGCTGTTTATTTTCCAGACACTTACTCATAGCATGAGTGTGACTCAATGACCTTCACATTGCAGAATCTAATGCTATTTTGATTTTTTTTTTTTTAATTTCTAGACGGCTTTCATTTTGGCCACTGGCCAAACCGTTTTGGAAGAGTTCTGTGTCCCTTTGACATACCCATTTGTGGTTTTCCAGCACTTTCTATCTTCACAAGATGGTCTAGGTGTATGGTTTTTTTTGTTTTTGTTTTTGTTTTCTGCTCCAGCTCCAGAATCATCCTGGTTCCTTTTGTTGGAGAAAGATATTTAAATACTAGGATGGGTGTTTACTGTGTTCTTTGCAAAAAAGATTAATCAGAGCTAGGAATATATATTTGTACACACACACACACACACACACACGCACATGATCTCTGTAGCTGTCTGTCTGGTATGTATGTATGTATGTATGTATGTATGTATGTATATAAAGAAACAAAGTTATATTTTAGGGTTTGTTCTTGATCCCTGTGATGGTGGCTTTAATTGTCAACTTGACCCAACTTTGAAGGAAAGGCTCAATGAAGGGCTGTCTCGATCTCCCAAGTGCTGGGATTATAGTTATATGCCATTACACCTGGCTTAAAGTTGACTCTTAATGACGTATAGCTATGGGAGTCCAGGTCACATATGTACAACACCAGTACTGTAAAAAAAAAAAGTTATGTCACAACAAGAATTAGCTCCTCTGTGACCACCCACCAGCCTCTCTCAGCTCCTGACGACCACTGAGATCCTTTCCATCTTTATGATTTACATTCTCTAGGTTGCCATGGCAACAGAATTTTTTTTTTTTTACATAGATCAGTGTAACAGCGTGTTCGTTTCTATCTCTGGGCAGTGTTGGACTGTGTGGATTTGCTCTCCTTCCATTCACCTGTTGAGCAGCAACAGGGTTCCATCAGTGTGTGTGTTTATAAATAAAGCTATGATAAACATTCATGTACACAATATATTTCAATAGTCTCCTCGACTGTTGACTTATTTATTTAGGGCTCTTTCCTGGACATATCCCCAGTGCACAGAAAGTGCGACCTAAAGTATGTGGGAGACATTGCCAGTTAAATTCAAGGTTCTTCTTGCTGTCCTCATTCTTCTAGAACTTTCCCTAAGAGGCAACTGGGGATGATTGGAAGGCAGGCAGAGGGAGAGTGAGTGTACTTTCTTCTGCTTGTCTACATGATCCTCTGGTTATAGAGTCTAAGTACCACTTTGTAGTGGTGCAGTGACAACAGCCACTGCCTGATCTGGTAAGGCAGTTGCTTCTAGCTTCATGTACAAACTCTAGAACCTCACCCACAGAGCAATGCCACTCCTCAAATGTCACTCACATCCCTTTGTCTGCAGATGGCTCTAAGTTCCTGGGGTATCAGAGATGGTCAAAGGTAACTCACCATGAGACATGTGAGTTCTAGTTTCGGGGTGACTCCTCCGAACACCTTTCTTCATGTAGCTCCAGGCCTGGGGGTAGACAGCTCCTTTATGCACTTACCATCCCTGAATAATGTCCATGTCTATTTGTGTTGGTCAGTCTGTCCATGTAGTCACTCCCTCTGATACATGCTCTCTGGTAGAACACGTAGTAGATCATATATTTGTCCTTTGCCCTTGCATTCTGATAGCTCCTCTTTGTTGCTTTTAGGATCAAGGCCACAGTAAGCATCGGTTCATGTCTCTGTGTACCCAGGGCATTGGTTTTTCTGCTTCTGTGTATGTGCCTTCCCAGAAGCATACATCCCCAGTTCATCATTGCCTGATCTTTCTAGGGAAGCCGTTGTTCGAGGAATGCACCCTGGGGCTGAACCTTCCCTTAAGACAAGAGCCGAAGCAGGAGACATTAGCACATTTTAATCCAGGTCTTTATCTTTCCTATATAAATATAGGTGCAGGCATAATTGATAGCTAAGGCTGTTAAAATGTATTTGTTGTCATAAATATTCAATGTTATAAAATACGTAGCACTGTGGATTACATTCTGCTGATGATATGAAATTGAATCTATGTTCTTTAATAGACCTGGACCTTCTAACCATTTAAAAGCATTAAACATCAGATGCCCCCCACAAGAAATGGTCATGTGACCCACCAGAAGAGACCCAAATGCATAATTGAACATAGAGTATTTTTTTTGGTATGAAGTGCATTAGGATTCAATTATAGATTATGGCATCTACCCATTGAGACTTCAACATTGTCCAGGAAAGGATTGGGAGAATTTTGTTTAGTAGAAAGAAATGAGGAGATAGAGGAGGAAGAGGGAAGGAAGGAAAGAGAAAGAAGGAGCAAAGATGGGAAGGAAGAAGAACTTCCAGCCTGCATTTAAGTGAAGGATGGAACACCCAAGTTCTGGTTCACAGTCACAGAACCCAAGGGCAAAAATGTGAATGGAGTTCTGGTTGCTAGTTAAAAAAAAAAAGTTCTTGCAATATGCAAGCTTTCAGCTAGCCAAGAGCCCGAGGATGCAGTTCCCTGGGGGCTTGAAGCTTTTTCAGGGTAAAGGTACAGGTTACAAGGACATTAGCCATGAGTCTCAGTTTTCAGCTTTTAAAAAAAATGTATTTTCTGTGCATGGATGTTTTGCCTGTATGGATGTCTGTGTATGATGTGTGTGTCTAGGGCCTATGGAAGCCAGATGAGGGCACTGGATACTCAGTTACTGGAGTTACAGATGGTTGTTAGCCACCATGTGGGTGCTGAGAATCAACCCCAGCTCCTCTGGAAGAACAGCCAGTGCTCTTAACCACCGAGTCATTGCTCCAGCCCTGGTTGTCTGCTCTTAAAACCTGGCCCACCACCTCAACGTTCCACCTAACAGTCTCTACTTAGAGCTAGAATGGGTGGTGACAGGTGACTCCAGCAGAACCAGGCGACTCTTGTAGTGACAGTCGGGGATGGCATCCACCTTAGATTCCTCGGAGAAATCTCACCATGCAACACCCTTTTCAGATACTGCCCAAACTCAGTGCTTGCCAGTTCCTAGGAGTTCCTCAATGTCTATATCATTGGCAGCCAGAAGAAGGTCTTACTCTAAGGAGGGAGGCAGTCTTTGAATCCACTGAGCAATGAGAAGAGACGAGACATGCTGTCCCTTCAAGTGGCCGGATATCGCCACGGCTGGAGAGCAGGGAGTCTAGGTTTGTTTCCCTGACTTGAAGGGGTCTCCATTTTACAATGCTGTCATACTACAGAGTCAACATTTTCAGGGGCCCAGTATGTACACATATGGGAAGATGCCAGGCTCAGAAATGTGCCCAAACTGTCCTGTATAAAGTGGAACTTAAGTTATAAGTTTGTGTTTATAGCTTACTGCTGTGATCTTGGTTTTGTTGTTTGTGTTTTGTTTGGATTGAACCCAGAGCCATTGGCACACTGGGGAAGTGTTTCAACACTGACTTACATCCCTTTTGTGTTTTCACAATCAGATGGTGATGAAGTGGGAATAAGGAAGGAGACTAAATAAATATCCATTTATATATATTTTTAATTGTATTTATTATTTAATGTATGAGCGCTCTTCTGCACATATATCCACCTTCCTGAAGAGGGCATCAGATCCCCCTATAGATGGTTGTGAGCCACCATGTGGTTGCTGGGAATTGAACTCATGACCTCTGGAAGAGCAGCCAGTGTTCTTAACCACTGAGTTATCTCACCAGCTCCGTAAGACATCCATTTATAACACAGCTAGGATAAGGGGCTTAAATATCCCATGGATTTTGTAAAAAACAACCACCACCACCAACAACTTAGCTGGGTTGGAAACAGTGGAGTGTGCCTGTGGTCCCAGCTATTTGGAAGGCTGGCATGGGGACAACGTTTGGGCATGGGAGTTGAAAGCTGGACTGGGTAGCAGAACAGGACCTTCACCTCAATAAGTATGGGGAGGACTACATGTTTGGATCTGTGCTGGTCGGTTTTTATGTCAACTTGACACAAGTTAGAGTCATCTGAGAGGACAACTGAGAAAATGCCTCCCTAAGATGCAGCTGTAGGCAAGCCTTTCCTTAACTGATGATAGATGGAGGAGGGCCCAGCCCATTGCAGGTAGGACCACTCCTGGGCTGGTGGTTCTGGGTTCTATAAGAAAGCAGGCTTAGCAAACTAAGAAAAGCAAACCAGTAAGCAGCTCCCCTTTATGGCCTCTGCATCAGCTCCTGCCTCCAGCTTCCTGCCCAGTTTGAGTCCCTGTCCTGACTTCCTTCAATGATGGACTATGATGTGGAGTGTAAGCTGAAAAAAACCTCTTTTCTTCCTGACTTGCTTTGGTTATGATATTTCATCACAGTGATAGTAACTCTCATGAAGACAGGATCCCAGCACTCATGCTGGGAAGCTTACAACGGCAGGTAACTCCAGTCCGGGGATCCAGCGCCCTCTCCTGACCTCCACAGGCAACTGAACATACCCATATACGCAAACATATACAAACATACATACACCATACATACAAACATAACTAAAAACATTAGAATCGTGTGCACATATGCTTATACACTGGATTGGGAACTCTTCACGCTCTCCAAAGCCACGACCTTTGCCACCTCATGATAGACTGGAGTTTCTGGGGCCGACAGCCACGACTCCCATTTCCTAGGGGAGGAGACCCAGGCTCTCCCTTGCTGTCACACCACTCCCAAAGGATGAGTAGCACTGAAGCGAAACCACAGCGGATCCCTTTACCACGAGGCTGTCTAGTGTCACACAGACAGCTGGCCCCAGGGGAGCAGGGGGCAGATCCACCTGCATTTTCAGTCAGTCTTTGAAGCATCCTCGGAATTCTCCCTGTCAGGTGAGAAGCCATGGCCCCTCCTGTTCATCTGGTTCTCCAGCTGAGTGAGCCGCTGTTTGAGCTTCATCTGGGAGGCACTGTACTCAGCCAGGAGTCGGGCAAACCTCGTCTGCAGGATGTCCAGGGACGACTCCAGGTACTCTACCTTCTCCTCAATGTCCCTGGTATCTACCCTGGCCGCCACTAGGTCCTCATCAATGAGGTTGTCCTTCATCAGAATCTGACGACCCTTTTCCTCCAGAGCCCTCTTAGCGTCTGGGTACTCAGTGAGGGCTTCCATGAGGTCATCCTTCGAGAGGCAGAACAGATCCGAGTAGCCAATACTCCTGATGTTGGCCGTCCTGCGGTTCCCTGACTTGCTCCCCTTAATGTTTAAGATGCTGATCTCCCCAAAGTAACTGCCATCACTGAGGACCACAAACTGGGTGACCCCGTCATCAGCCACCACAGCCAGCTTGCCCTCCTTGATGATGTACATCTCCCTTCCAATGTCCCCCTTTTTGCATATGTAGTCCCCGGGGCTGAACACGGTGGGACGAAGCTTCAGCACCAGCTCCACCAGCAGCCCCGCCTCGCAGTCCTGGAAGATTCGGACCTTCTTCAGCGTGTCCAGGTGCACGTTGATGGCGATCTCAGCCTTCAGCTTGTCTGGGAGGTTTTTGAGCACTTCCTTCTCATCCACCGTCTTCCTGTTGGCCCACAGATAGTCAAACCACCGGATAACCCGAGTCTCCAAGTCCTTGGTTACCTTCCGGAACTGCATGTACTGCTTGATGGAGTCGATCTTAGCCTGGAACTCTACCCTGGAAGCGTTCATGTTGGAAATCATGGAGCCCACATTGCCTACTATAGTGGCAAAGATCAGGATGCCCACCAGGAAGTCGATGACCACAAAGAGGTACTCTTCATCCTTCACGGGGGGTGGGGTCTCACCAATGGTGGTCAGGGTCAGGGTGGACCAGTAGAGGCTGTAAATGTACTTCCTGGAGAGTCGTGCATACTCTGGCTTGGAGGTGTTTGGATAGACCCAGGAGTCTGTCCCAAAACCAATGAACTTGGAAATGGCAAAGTAGATACAGGCGTTCCAGTGGATGATGATGAGTGTGTACAGGACCAAGTTCCCTATCCTGAACACATTGGGGTAGTTGGTCCTTGTCTCTGTGCGGTCAAAGAATTCGAAGAGCCGGGAGAACTTCAGGAGGCGGTTGAACCTCAGTTCTGGGTAGTTCACACCCAACTTTAAATAAGCCAGGTCTGTGGGGATGAGAGACAGGATGTCCAGCTTGAAGTGCAAGGTCTTTGTGTAATGTTTCCACAGCCTCTTGGGATCCCTGACCATTAAGCCTTGCTCAAGGAAACCTAAGGATGGAGAGAGGGACAGTCACTTGGGCACCAAAGTGGCGTAAACTGCCTACAGAAAGACATCTCCCATCACGGTTATACAACAGACGGTGGTGTGTATCTGAGAGAAACAATATTAGACATAACTAATATTAATGTTGACACTCATCCTGAATTTTCCTATAATGTTTTAATCTCTTCTGTTTAATTATTTTTTTCTCTGCTGGGAATCGAACCCAGGGCCTTGTATAAGCTAGGGTTTTATATCTGAGCTACTTCCCCAGTTATCTATTCAGGATTAAAAATTACAAATTAATTGGGTAACTTTGAAAATAGACTGGATGTTAGATGAAAGCAAGGAATGAAGATTAAATTTTAACAGACAAACCTATTAGAGCTTACGTCGGGTGAGGGAGCGCGAGCTCTCCTAGCATTCTCTCTTTGTGCTTTGTATGTAGTTGAAAATATGAATCATCAAACTTCAAAGTCTCAGATCAAAGCCTACCAAGATGGCATCACCAGTAGTAGTGTTCAGGGAAACAGTGCTGGCCTTGTCCCCCAGAACTTATGCCACGAGGCACTTTTACAAGTTCAAGGTGTCACGGAGGCTAGCACAAGGCCTTTGCTGAAAATGAAAATTAAGGCTGTCATATACGACCTGTACAAGTTCTGATACTCCTAGGCCTCAGGTTATTCTTGTTCAATAATTGCCCTTCAGGATCCATAGAGCAACTGGTTCCAGGATCCCTTAATCTCTTTGCTTCCAAGGGAACCAGAATCCTTAGATGCTTAAGTATCATCCATAGAATGATGTTACATCTGCACATTACCTATACATATCCTCTTGATTATGTTAAATCCTCTTCTAGGTTTCTTATAGTGCCCGATACATATAGTAGAAATGCTATGAAGCCGTATTGTGTTGTGAAGGGATAATGACCTGGAAAAAGAAAACAACAACTTCTTCTTCTTTCTTCTTTCTTCTTCTTCTTCTTCTTCTTCTTCTTCTTCTTCTTCTTCTTCTTCTTCTTCTTCTTCTTCTTCTTCTTCTTCTTCTTCTTCTTCTTCTTCCTCT
>NC_034594.1:17853061-17874673 GCF_900095145.1 Mus pahari | reverse complement strand
GTAGACCAAGCTGGCCTCGAACTCAGAAATTCACCTGCCTCTGCCTCCCAAGTGCTGGGATTAAAGGCATGCGCCACCATGCCCGGCTTAAGAAAACTTCTAAATGTTCAGCTCAGAATGTTTTTTCCAAATATTATCTGGTTGGTTGGGTCTCCAGGTGCAGGATGTATGGATGCTATAGTGCTTGTGCTGTGTCTATAGAGTGTCTCGTGCAGCCATGGGTGCTTGTGGATGTGTTTATGGAGTGCCTCGTGTAGCATCCTGGCTCAGAGACTCCTCGTCATTTTATGATTCTTCTGAGTCTGAGGATCTTTTCCTTTTGGACAGTGATCATGGCCACCTGGTTTCTTGACCTCTATCTTCCCTAGCTTCTCGCTGAAGCTGGCATTGCCAAGGACAGCATCCAAGTACAGGAAGGGATGGAGCTGACGTCCGAGTGAGGGCAAGGTGTTGCTCTGTGGCTCGCCCGCTTGAGACAAGCAGCAGGGTTCCAGTGAATGCTCACAGAGCACTGTGCCTGTGGATTCCAGTGTGACACTAGTGTGACTGCTGTGGAGGCCGTTCATACCACCTCCAGCTGTGTGTCTGATGTTCTCTAAGTTAATGTGCGGGGCACCACTAGGAGGACTCGGGGCCTTGGTTTCTGACTCAGTAAGGTGGAGACAACCTTGCTTCTTGTTTCATGTACTGGGAAAGCAAGATGAGCTGAGAGGATGTGTGAGTTAGAGCTACGTGGTGTGATTCTGTGTGTTCTCATTAAGCATGGCAGTATGGGTGGTTGTAACAAAATCTTAGCTGCAGTAAGAAGGGCCTCTACAAGGTTAGGTGATGATGTATTTGTGTACCTTAGATAAAGATCCCCGAAAGCTGAGCAGCCCCAATTCTCAAGCACAGGTGTGTCTGAACCCCAACCAGAGGCTGTTCGAAAGAACGTGTAGTCCTAGGTCCCGTTTTGAATTTCACTTCTTCACATGTTAAAACTTTCTTGAGGAGCCAGAGAGATGGCTCGGCAGGTAAGAGCACTCACTGCCCTGAATTCAGTTCCCTGCACACATGTCTGGTTGCTCACAAATGCCTATAACTCAAGCTCCATCATAGGGGTCTGATGCCCTCTTCTGGCCACTCTGGGCACTTACACTCATGTGCACAAACCATTTCACAGACTCACATGTATCACTTTATAAAAAATAAAATAAAATATCCCAAAATAGTCATAGAAGTAAATTATAAAACTCCTCTGAGAGGAGCAGAGTAGTGCTTCCTGGACCTTCTACGTTTCTGAGGAGAAGAACTTGGAGGACTAACTGAATGTCACCTCACACAGGTAATACTGAAGGGTCCTTTGATATGACAGCTTAGCCTTATGTCAGGTGACAAAAGTGAGGTCGAGACAACCATCTTGACTTGCTTGTATAACACTGGGACAGCAGATTCCAGAGTTCATGTGTCTTAACCCCTGATCAGGTCTTGTTTAAGGATTCAGTATCAAGATACCAGCACCCACTCTGTGTTTGTGGGTCCCCAGATCTCTCAAGCACCTCTTGGTCAAAGGTAGGTAACATCTAGTCCACTACCAAGGGTCTTCTTGAGCATTCTATGGTTCCCCCTACTGAGGGCCTGTGACCTGGCCCAGTCAAGTCCATGGAGCACACTCACCTGTGCGGGCTCGAACCAGCATGTCCACTACATAAAGGACATCTGCAGAGTAGTCCAAGACCAGCCACAGCGTCCAGTGCTCTGATTGTAGCTCATCAAAACAGGCCCTGAAGAAGCCAAGTGCGAGATATGACAGGATGGCCTAGTGTCAGAGTACAGACCCTTCCCTGTCCTGTGTTGTAAATAAGCTCGTTATAACCAGTGGCCGTTATTCCTGCAGGGTTTACACATGCTACATAGCACTTTCCTCTGAGATGAAAACCTTCTATTTTGGAAGGAACCCTCTTTCCTTTTTTTCCCCTTTTTTTTAATGTTTTTTTGAGATAGGGTTTCTCTGTGTAGCCTTGGCTGTCCTGGAGTTCACTCTGTAGACCAGGCTGTCCTTGAACTCAGAAATCCNCCTGCCTCTGCCTCCCGAGTGCTGGTATTAAAGGCATGTGCCACCACGCCCAGCTCTGGAAGGAACCCTCTTAAGATAGGATTTCTACAGAGGTGAAGTAACAGATACTCTAAAAGGAAGTGAAATACTACATGGATGCTCATTAAGACAGGAAGTAAACAATTCAAAGTAGCTTCAGGAAGTCCCTGAAACTGAGCATATTCACTAAGACCCTCCCTCCCCATAAAGTATGTAAACAGTAAAGCCTGCTGAGAGTCACACTCAGGAAAGCCAAACTGCAAAGAAAAATCTCAGGCTGGGCGGTGGTGGCGCACACCTTTAGTTCCAGTACTTGAGAGGCAGAGGCAGGTGGATTTCTGAGTTTGAGGCCAGCCTGGTCTACAGAGTGAGTCCCAGGACAGCCAGGGCTATACAGAGAAACCCTGTCTCAAAAACAACAGCAACAACAACAAAAAACAACAACAAAAATCTCAGACAAGTAAGTTAGGCAGCCTTGAAGAATCTTAGAAGAAACAAAGACTGCATGAGCTGCCAGGAAGAGGCTCTGATCAATTGAGCCACTGAAAAAGGACTCGGAGAAAGGACTCCAACCTGCGGAGCTGCCTGCAGGCTGTGTAATATGCATCAGGTTTCCAGCTTTCACGAACTGTCACCCACGCAGAGGTAGGCTTTGGTGATACAGCTGTCTTGGAGTCATTTCTGCTACTGTAAGTAACCCTCACCCAGATTCCTGTAAATAATTCCAATTAAACTCATTGGCTCACCAAGTTGGAGTCATGGGCTCTGTTTCTGGAGTTAAGAGGTGTGTGTACGTGTGTGTGTGTGTGTGTGTGTGTGTGTGTGTGTGTGTGTGCTGTGTCTCCCAGGAAAAGTTTGTCCCATGACAATGCAGTGGAATTACTCTAGGCTCAGAGAAGTTACACTGTCCCACAGTCACTGGGCTCATAGGAAGAAGAGCTCAGGACTTTGATGTGTAGTATGAATTTTAATGATAGAATGCAAAATAAATATTCTACCCACCCACCCGTTCACCCAACCGCCCAAAGAACTATGCAACCAGCCACCCAACCACCCAACCAACAAACTACCTAATCAAACAACCAACCACCCACCCAAACAAGCACTGAAACAACCAACTACCCAACCAGCTAGCCACACACCTAACCACCCACCCACCTACCCAAACGAACAACTACCCTAACGACCACTCAAACAACCACCCAACCATCTACCCAACCAGCCACTCAAACAACCAAAGAACCACCCAAATAACCACCAAAACAACCAACTACTCAACCTGCTATCCACCCACTCAACCACTCACCCAACCAACCAATCAACCAACTACCCAACCAGCCACCTACCCAAACAACCAACCACTGAAACAACCAACTACCCAACTAGCTTTCCATTCACCTACCTGCCCACCCATCCAATATCAATCAATCAATCAGTCAACAAATTAATCAATCAATCAAACAAAATAATTGGGATTGACATTAGGTAAAGGGGTTAACAACCTGTTCTTTCTAGAGCTGTATTCCAAAATGTTCTAGAGAATATTTTTCCCACCTTTTAATTTTTCTTGTTTGTTGTTTCTCACACTGACAGCACCCCAAGTTTCCCTCTTTACCCCCAAAGGACAGCAGTCTGCTTAGCCATTCAAGTCTTCTGCACATTTGGAAATAGAATCTTGACTCACACCCATGTTCTCAGAGTCTAGATCATGTGTCAAGAGCGGCACTGCCAGCTCTTGCCGGGGGTGGGGGTGGGGCCTCCCAATACTCTCCCCATTCACCAGCCTCACAGACCCTCAGATAGGCTAAACCCCAAGATTCCACATCCACCTGTGTGGTGCTATGGCGAGTACCCCACAAAGGTTCGTGGGCTAAAGGCTTGGTCACCAGTCTGTAGCATGCCTGGGAGGTGATAGAACATTTAGTTGGTAGGTCAAGGAGGGTTGCCTTTAAAAGGAAGATTAGGTCCCCGCCTGTTCCCTTCCTCTATACTTTGTTCTTCTCTGCCCTGGTGTCTTGTCTTGTCAGTGGCCCAGTGACCTTTCTGAAATTCTGAACTAGAGTAACTTTTTTCTTTTTCATCATTTAGGTTTTTTGTCATATCAGCAGAAAGCTGACCAACTGCAGGGACACAGGTGTTCTCTGAATCCTGGTTAAGGAGTAACATCCTAAAAGTCACTGCACAGCCTCCTAGGCCAGCTGTGTCTGTCTTACAGACTTTCCCAGGAACACATCAAGGTCCACTGTCTACTCAAAGAGGATGCTCTCCTGCATCGTGGTAAACCAGAGGGCGCCTTCACTCTCAAAGGGCTGTATCCTGGTTGGCTCAGGAGATCCCCTGACCCCTGTCCAGCTTTCACAAGTACAGGGACTTGCCTCTGTGCGACTTCCTCATAGGCTTACTTGGGGACATTTCTAACCCTGTTGCCTCCTCTTGGAGGGACAATGAACCCTGCATCCCTGTCCTGCTAGAGAGGGCCTTTGGACCCCTCCCTTACCTTCAGAGAGGAGTAGTGGGATCTCCTTGTCCCCTCGGCAGCCTGCACCCTGTAGATATGCTCAGGGTAGGGGGTCCCCTCACTGCACCCTTACCTAATCACATGTTTAAGAGTGCTCCAAAGGCCTGCATGGCTTCCTCTAGTGGCACACCCAGCAGGCTTGCTTAGAAAGCCCCTGCCACTTCCCCAACCACAGGGGGGGAAGCATCCTGCCCCAGTACCCACAGCAGCAGTTTTCCCACGGTGGGGGAGGGGATGCTTACTAGAAAGTTATAGCTCAGCCCTGTGGCTCCAACCGCTGCACCCCAAGAGCCCAGCGTAACTTGCCGCAAAGGTCTCTGCTATACTCTAGCTCTCCCCTCTCACTAGCTCTCCCAGAGGAAACTCCGATGCCTTGGATCTTCTGCGGAGAAGCAACAGCTCCTTCTAACACGCTTAACTAAGAGCACCCCAAAGCCTGCATCTACCTTCAGAAGAATAGCAGAATGTGCCACGCGGTTCCAACACGGCAACCTGCCTTGGAAACCAGAAGCCCAGAATCTACCCACTGCATCTTCACTGAACGCTTCCTCAACCACAGGCTCACTCAAAATGGTTCCCTAAGCCCTTCAGAACAGTGGCTAGCCTCTGCCGCTTCCTCATATGACCCAAATGCAGATTTCGGAGTGTTCAAACTGCCTTGGGGGCCCTTCTCACCCATGGTTTAAAACACCTTCAGAGTCCTCTGTGAAATGGCCAGATTTTTTTACAGATAGAGGACCGAACGCAGTGGTTCTCAACCTGTGGGTCAGCAGGGGTCGGTCGCATATCAGATATCTGACATATTAGATATTTACATTATGTTACATTCATAACAGCAGCAAAAATACAGTTATGAAGTATCAATGAAGTATCAATGGTCACAGCGTTAGGAAGGTTGAGAACTTCTGACCCAAGGCAACAGAGTTCTGTGGTGGCTGAGAAGAGAGAAACTCTCTCTGGTTAGACTCAGCCCTCTCCCCTCCGGTCCCCGCTTCAGTGCCTACCTGCATACAAGTAGACACCAGTTATAGAAGACCGGGAGAGCGATGGCAGTCAGCCAGCGGTAGTAGATGTTGCTGGAGGGGTCCACCACAATGGGCTCCTTCTTCCTGCTGGAAACACGGACGGACGGTGTTCTGTATGAAAGGGTTTCAGGTAAGGGATCTAAAGGCCTTCACTAACTTAGTGACCTGAGAGGGATTTTAGGTTTTGGGGGAAGAAGCTGAGGCAGGAGGATTAAGCTCAAGGCCAGCCTTCACTACATAGGACACCCTGCTTATTCTAGTTTGCTTTCTGTTGCTATAATAAATACTGTGATGGTTTGTATATGCTCGGCCTAGGTCGTGGCACTATCAGAAGGTGTGGCCCTGTTGGAATAGGTGTGTCACTGTGGGTGTGGGCTTTAAGACCCTCATCCTAGCTGCCTGAAAGTCAGTATTCTGCTAGTAGCCTTCAGATGAAGATGTAGAATTCTCAGCTCTGCCCGTACCATGCCTGCCTGAATGCTACCATGCTCCCACCTTGATGATAATGAACTGACCCTTTGAACCTTTAAGCCAGCCCCAATTAAATTCTGTCCTTTATAAGAATTGCCTTGGTCATGGTGTCTGTTCACAGCCATGGAAACCCTAACTAAGACAAATACTGTGGCTTAAAGCAATTTGGGAGAGGAAAGAGTTTATTTCAATTTACACTTCCAGGTCAGGGCCATCAGCCTAGAGGATAGTCCTGCCCATAGTGGGCTGGATCAGTCATTAATCAAGACAATCCCTCACAGATGCTGCAATGGGGCTAACTGATCTAGGCAATACCTCAGTTCAGACTCCCTCACATGACTCTGGGCTGTGTCTAGTCGTCAGCTGAAGCCAATTAGGACATTGACAAACCAGAATAAAACAAACCAAGATAAGCAGACCATTAAGGAGTTTTAAATAATAGTTAAATTGGTTTGGTGTACATTGCTATCGGAACATGTGATTTAAAAGATGAACCTCTTATCTTGCAGATCTGTAAACTAAAAGTCAAGAATGGGTCTCACCATTTCCAACACAGAGTTGTGACCTCTTGGGAGGTTTTAGAGGAGCCATTTTTTTTCTCCACCGCCCCACCCCTCTTGTTTGTAGTGATGGCGAATGTCCCTGTACCTGCAGGCCTGCAGGTCCCATGGTTTTTTTGTTTTGTTTTGTTTTGTTTTGTTTTGCGGGCTGTAATGCAGTTATATCTAACTTTACAGGGCTGTGGCAGGGCTGTGGAGCTGGCTGGCAGGGGGTAAAGTGCTCACTGTACAAGCATAAGAACTAGAGTTTGGATCCCTAGAACCCATGTAACTGCTGGGTAGACATGGCGGCTGTCTGTAATCCCAGCACCCAGGAAGGAGAACATGTGTGGGCAAGCTGGTTTTGAATTGGTGAGCTCTGGGTTCAGTGAGAGGCTCTACTTCAAAAACAATACTGAAGAGTGATGGAGGAAGACACTGGACTCAATTTCAGATTTCCACATGCACAGATGTGTGCACCCACATGGATACAGACAGACAGGCACATGCAAGAAAGAGAAGGAGGAAGGAAAAAAAAACGAAAAAAAACAACCCACCTGTCTACTCTTCTAATCCTTGGAACTGGTTGTCCTAGATAGGTTTAACTGAACTGGACACATCCAGATTCGTTTGAGGGAGTCTGAATTGGGGCATTCGGACCTGTTGTCACCTCTGTGGGAAATTGTCTTGAGTAATGATTGATGTGAGGGGAGCATCACAGACCACTGTGGGTGGCACCATCCCTAGGCTAATGGACCTGTGCTTATGAAGAAGAAAAAGAAGAGGAAGAGTAGGGAGAGGAAAAAGAGATAGGGAAAGAAGAGGAAGGAAGAGGAAGGAAGAGGAAGAAGAGGAGGAGTGAGAGGAGGAGGAGGAGGAGGAGGAGGAGGAGGAGGAGGAAGCAACAGCCACTGTAGCAAGAGCAGCTGTGTCATTTCTTGGTTTTTGACACCATTTCCATTTCCAGTGTGAGCTGTTATCACCAGCCTAACGCTTCAAAGTTTTGTCAATAAATATGTTTTTTTAAACTGTTTTAATTTTACTTAAGCCTGAGGACGCCTTCCTTCATGAAGGAGTTTTTAGGTATGGGACTATAACCTACTTTTGTAGGAGTCCCAGAAAGCTCCATTTAGCAAAGTACCTTTACCATACAGCCAAGCCTCAGCTGGTTACAGCAGGCAAATGCCGTCCTGTTAGCCATGACCATCTGACTCACATAGGAGAAAATGCCAAGCTTCAGCCAAATGAGTTGTTGTATCTAATCCTTAGCCATTAGTGCTGCCCAGTCATTGCAGGCTACAGCTCTGAGATCCTATTTGGTTTTGGAGACACATGATTCTAGTATTGTGGACAAAGCAGACTTGAGAAATATTAAAAATACTTTTATCTTTTGACAGTGGAACAAGGAGTTATTCTATTTGCTAATCAAGCACAAAGACAAATCCTCCGTCTTAATGAATGTCACCAGCAGAGGGCGCTGCCCACAAGCTTATTGGGCCCACTGGACACTGCAGCGTCTGGGCTTGCTGTGGTCGGGCTTTGAGGCTATGTGTTACCAAGGGCTTTGGCTTTTCAAAACTCCTGCTACCCAACTTTTGAGGACCCAGCCCAGTGCTATCCAGCTGTACCCCTGGATCTACCCAGCACTGGCCCAAACATTATACAGACTTGCAGAATACGGCTGCTTTGAGCTAAGAGCAATTCGGTCCCAAAGGGAGAAGTTATTCCATATTTGAGAACTAAATGAGAAATCTGGAAATGAGAAGCTAGGTACAAAGAGGGCCCAGAGAGAATCGTCACCTGTGCCCAAACATCCCCGTCTGGTGGCAGTTTTCAGTTTCATCCTTTGGTCTGTGGCCCCTCATCCTTTCCCACATCCTAGCCACAGGACATAGCATGAGGACTTCCACAAGTCGCTCATGGCTTCCACCCCTAAGAGCCTTTCCTTGCCTGGAAACCAGGGCGTCCAGGGAGCAGGCACGTATCATGGTATCCACAGCTTTGTGGCCAAGTCATTTTGTTTTTCTTGATTGATGGCATCTGAGTGGATGGCTTTGCTGTCATCGTTAAAACAAACCAGACACACCCTTCTTTCATGGAGGGAATTAGAGTTCTGCTCAACACATGGGGAAGAAAATAAGTACCAAGCTCTGGCCCTTTGTCAACTGCAAACCAAGCAATTGGCCATTTCCCTCTGATGTGGATGGCGTCCCCTGACCTTCGGGAAGGAGCCCTGGCATCCCTAAGCGGCAGAAGCCACAGACCTATTCGCCCATGTATGCCTGTGGTCACTCATGGCCACATCCACCCTGGCTCACACAGTCCCAGGACTCTTGTCCTGATACTCACACGCCAAACTCATCTGCCAGCTCAGCATCTGTGACAGAACCTCGTCACCTCAGGTCACCTTTTCCGAGAGGCTGGTCACCGGAGGAAGGATATTTCCTCCTCAGGTGGCTCTGGTGGCTCCCTGGAGATTAGCTCAAGCTGACCTTAAAACAAGGTCATTTCCCTGGTCCTCAGTTCTCAGGACCTGGAGGTTGCAGCATAGAAAATGCATCCTCAGGGCTAGAGAGATGGCTCAGCGGTTAAGAGCACTGACTGTTCTTCCAGAGGTTCTGAGTTCAATTCCCAGCAACTACATGGTGACTCACAACCATCTGTGATGGGATCCGATGCCCTGTTGTGGTGTGTCTGAAGACAGCTACAGAGTACTCATATAAATGAAATAAATAAATCTTGAGAGAGAGAGAGAGAGAGAGGAGAGAGAAAGAAGAAGGAGGAGGAGGAGGAGGAGAGGGAGGGAGAGGGAGAGAGGGAGAGAGAGAGAGAGGGAGAGAGAGAAAGAGAGAAAGAGAGAGAAAGAGAGAAAGAGAGAAAGAAAGAAAGAAAGAAAGAAAGAAAGAAAGAAAGAAAGAAAGAAAGAAAGAAAGAAAGAAAGAAAGAAAGAAAGAAAGAACCTTACTGGTCTGCAAGGGAACTCCAAATTTGTACCCTTGAATATGTAGTGAAAGCGGGTATTAAACCAGAAAGGATTTACTTCTTAAGCAAAGAAGAAAAAGTAATGTGAGTTCCTCAGGGAAATTACACAGGCTTGTGTACCGCCCCTTGGCCATGGATTTCCAACAACAGGAACAATTCTGAAATGGTTTGCTGGTGTCTGGAGAAGATGGTAAGTAGGAAAAGAGAGAGGCAAAGCGGGGCTTCCATGCAGGGGTGGGGGGTGAGGGGGTGAGGGGGTGGTAATGGGGTGGTAGGGTAGAGAGGTGGGGTAGTGGGGGTTGGGGTGGTGGTGCTGTGGCTTCGGGGGTAGGGGAAGGGGAAAGCTAGTGTGCTTGCCTGGAGCTTGGGTACTTATTCCTCCTGCAAGTTGTTCCAAGTGTTCACATCACTTCTGGCCACGGGCCAGGCTCTGCAGGGAGGCAGGGAGGCCGCAGCACCGCAGGCATAGGAATGGTTTCAATGACTCAGGCCTGTCCTGTCTGAGGTGACTGTGCCAGCAGCCCCACCCACTTCTCCCCAGCCTTTCTGTCCACAATGCATTGTTATTATGAGGAACAAACTGTGTGTGTGTGTGTGTGTGTGTGTGTGTGTGTGTGTGTGTGTGTGTGTGTGTCTGAGCGTGTGTACTTAGAGCTGGCAAAAAGCTTGGGGGAAGAGAGGAAAAGCACTTGGCTAAATCCAGGCTTCTGGGTAAATAAGGTTTAATGATTTGAATCCCCTCCAGTTTCTGAGCCTTAGCTTCGACTCAATTTCCTTCTGTTCGCCCCTGAGCAGGGCGGTGAGCCGAGTATCATCACAACAGGGCTTAGTGGGACCTCTGCCTTCTGTACTTCCAACCTTTTCAGGTGAAGGGAGTCTGGAACCTTCTACATTGGAGGTGAGGGGAGGGAGCAGCTACTTGCTATCCTTATCTGCACAGACCAGAAATGGCTCTCCAGGGTCCCCTCTCTTGAAGATGTAACTTCTTTCTTCCAATCAGTGGGCCAGAAAATTGACCAATGGCAAACTCATCTCCACATGTGGGCTCAGGTCTCCTCTGCTCCCAACCCCTTCAGGAATCTCTGCTTCAGGTCTATGGCCCCCATCTGTGGTCCACCCAAGGATGTGACAGAGGATACCCGTCAGTTTCATACAAATTAGATACTGGAAAAAAAAAAAAAAAAAAAACCAAAAAAAACAAAAAAAAACCCCAAAACAAACAAACAAACAAAAAAACAAATTAGATAGTATCTGTCACAGCATCCCAGGGTGTTATCCTCCAGTGGTTGCTGCCAGGACAAGTTTGTAACACAGAGGCAAGAAAGCCAGGTGGCCTCACAGAGCTAAACTGTACCTTGCAGCGGTCACTGTTGATACTCATAGGAGAGCACTATGGGAGCCAGTGGCTGGCAGTACCTCAGCCTGACTTAGTGCTAGGTGTTGCTGTTGTTGTTGTTTTAAGATTTATTTATTTATTTATTTAATGTATATGAATACACTGTAGCTGTCTTCAGACACACCAGAAGAGGGCATCGGATCCCATTACAGATGGTTGTGAGCCACCATGTGGTTGCTGGGAATTGAACTCAGGACCTCTGGAAGAGCAGTCAGTGTTCTTAACCACTGAGCCATCTCTCCAGCCCCATCTGCCCCATCTCTGCTATTTTGATTATCTTTCCCAGAGACTTCCTCTCCCCATTTAAGATGAGGCCTCAGCTGCTTGTTTCTGGATTGTTCTACTTATGTCAAAAATCCCCCAATGACTAGAAACCGCTGGGAAACAGAGAGCACATACAGCTCCTGGGGTCCCCGGGCCCTGATTCCACAAGGCGAGGCCCGCATGGACAGCTATTTGGCTTTGCAGTTGAGACTTGGTCTCTAATTAAAAACTCCCCTTCTCCATGGCTCCTCCCACCCTGCATCACCACATCCATCAACTGCCCTCAGCCAGCTTGGGAATGGCCGGGCGTCTCTGGTTTAGTCAGATCTTGCCCTAGGTGGTTCTAGAACACCTAACCCACCAATTATTTGATCACACTGGGAAACATACTGGATGCAGCAACCATCTCCATTAGTCTAAGGTTATAGAAAAACTGATTTAATCAGCTAAGGAAGTCTTTGTTTACCCAAAAGACACAGAGACAACCCAGCGAGCTACAGAAAGTTCAAGACTCCCTTCCCCTGAAAAGCAGGCAACTGCTGAGGACAAAGGTCCCACTGGGTCCTTTTCTGGGCCTATGATGATGGTACCTGGCTCATCACCCTGCTGAGAGGTGAGTAGAAGGCTAGTGTTTAGTTAGAGTTTCATTGCTGTGAAGGGACAACAGGACCATGGTAACTCTTATAAAGGCCAACAATTCATTGGGGCTGGCTTACAGTTTTAAGAGGTTCAGTTCATTATCATCATGGCAGGAAGCATGGCAGTGGGCAGGCAGACATGGTCCTGGAGAAGGAGCTGAGAGTTCTACATCTTGATCCTTAGGCAACCAGGAGCAGACTGTCCTTCCCAGGTAGCCAGGAAGAGGGTCTTCTCGGCACTGGGTGGTGCTTGAGCATATGACCTCAAAGCCCAACCCCACAGAGATTCACTTCCTCCAACAAGGCCACACCTACTCCAACAAAGGCCACACCCACTCCAACAAAGGCCACACCCACTCCAACAAAGGCCACACCTACTCCAACAAGGCCACACCTCTTAATAGTGTCACTTTCCCATGGGCCAAGCATATTTAAACCACCACAACTAGAAACCTGTTTTGGGTGCTGGTAATCAAACCTGAGTCCTGTGAAGCAGCAGCCAGTGTTCGTTACCACTGAACCGTCTATCTCAACTCCTTGTGAGAGAGGTTCTCTCACGGAGCTGGAACTCACTAAATAGGTCAAGATGATCATCCAGCAAGCTCCAAGGATTCACTTGTCTTTAAAGCATGTGTTCTTCGGACTGAACTCAGGTTTTCAGCTTTGCAAGGCAGGCACTTCCCTGACGGAACTCTCTCCCCCAGTCCTTGAACTCTCTCTCATTCTAAGAGTGGTTCTGTATTCCACAATCTACTGCATGCCCTACAGTACAAAAATGTCTCCCTCATATACATACATGGAAGTATAGTGGAGGTTCCAGAAAGATCCATGAGGTTTCTCCTGAAGTTTCATTGCTGTCCCTCTCCAGGGGCCTTGTATGTTCACTTAGAAGCCCCAGACTTGAGCCTTTCTTTTTATCAGCACAAAACCAAGTGCTGTTGTCCCAGCCATACAGGGACCGTCCATTCTCCAACCATGCTCACATCTTACTAATCTTGGTGTAAGGAGGAGTTGATAAAGGAGAATACTTAAGTCCTTAAATGCTTCCCAGAAAGCAGGTTCTGGGCAAGAATCCACCTGCTGGTGAACCTTGGGAGGTCAGCTTTCTCTCCAGGTCCAACCTTGCTTCTCTTCCCGGCTGACATGAGCATCCTAAGGAGACCTTTGGACGCCCAGTGATTAGGGAGCTGTGGTGGGCTGTGTAAGACCTTGATGTGGGGTAGCCCCGTGGTCACAGATACTTCTCACAAATAAGAGGGGCAGAGATTCCCATGTGTTGGTGGGGGCAGCGAGAAGCATACCACCTAAGGGCACAGCTGCAGTTCCTTGGGAGAGGAGGGTTTGGGCTGTGCAAGAAGGCACACAGGAGTCTTGGCTCTACAGACGCTCCTACCAGAAGCAAGCCGTCTCTCCATCCCCCCCCCCTCCATGCTTACCTCCCTTATGCCCCTCCCCCCACCCAGTGCTTCCCGCTCTGATATGACTGATTCTGCAGGGTGATCATTCCAACCTGTGGATCTTCTCACTAGGAAATGCTTGCACCTCTACAATGTACCACTTGTGTGCCTCCTCAACTCTCTTTGTGCAAAACAGGCCCTGCAGTTGAACAAGATGGCTCATGCTATAATCTGGGATGAGGGTTCTCAGAGAGAGAGAGACAGCTGAGGTCAGAAACTCCTGATTTGGGAAGCTTTGTGCAGGATGGGTCAGGTTTAAACGAAGCTGGAAACTCTGCCTCAAGGGTTTCCTGGACTCGGGGTGGGGAATGTTAGAGCATGTAGTAATGTTAGAGCATGCAGTAATGTTAGAGCATGTAGTAATGTTAGAGCATGTAGTAATGTTAGAGCATGTAGTAATGTTAGAGCATATAGTAATGTTAGAGCATGTAGCAATGTTAGAGCATGTAGTAATGTTAGAGCATGCAGTAATCCCCAAAGGACCTGTGCTTCCTTTCAGGGATGTCACACAACGGCGAAGCTCCAGATCTCCTTGGGGCATCTGAGCTGGGTCCCTGTGCTTCTCAGCTGTCTCAGCTGGTGTGGCGCAGGTGACCTTACCCTTTCCCTCCATCTGGTGGCTCCTGTCCTCCTGGGTTGGGCTGGGCACTGCTTTCCTGGGTGGAGACTTCCTTAAGCTCAGCTCCATTAAATCGATCCAAAAAGGAGTCAGGTGTCTGGTCTTCATTGTGTAAGTGCCTGGTGGCCCACGCACGAATCGAGATGATGAGGCGTGACACCCTGGAAGAGGACAGGAGAGACTAGAGAGAATGACAGACAGGAAAAGACCCCGATCTGGCCTCCACGAACTGGAAGAAGCAGAAGTGATCGCCAGGGTGAGTCTGAGGGCCTGAGGCTCAGGCCTCCATCTCTACTGAGCCCCTTTCTCCCCCTTCTTCCTTTGCCCCTCCAGGCTGGGGCAGAGCCTCATTGATCAATCACACCATGCCTTTATTATGGCTTTGTCTTTTCTACTCTCCCGTGGTCTTGGCCGAGCTTCTTCTAATAGGGCATCAGCGAGCATTTCTACTCATTTCCACTTTTGCCCAGGCAGATCTCTTGTTTGTTAGGCTCGTTAAGTGAGAACTGGAGAGTGCAGCACTTGCTGCTCTCAGAGAGGACCTGGGTTTGGCTCCCTGCTGTTTAGAACCTTTTCTAAGTCCAGTTCTAGGACTTAGAACCCCATGGGCAGGAGACACTCACACATGGTGCAATACATACCTGCCAGGCAAAACACTCAGGCACAAATTTAAAAAATAAGACCTTTGAAAAAGTATTGCTTAGCATAGGAGCAGTAAAAATATATAATCCTTGTGGATTAAATGTAAATGTCCCCCATAGATTCCTATGTTTGAACACTCGGTCTCCAGTTAGTGGCACTCTTAGGGAAGATTGTTCTCAGCTCTACTCAGTGTCCCCTCCCCTGCTCTGCTAAGGGAATAGAAAAATGTCACCCCACCCCCAGCTCCAGACAACTGACCCACAATGCACTACTCCTAACTCTGAACAACTGACAGCCCCATTATGCTGGAGTTGGGTATTCCACTCAAGGGTATTTCCAGCCCTGTGTCTGTGATGTGATGTAGCCAGAAATGGGGAGGCATGCAGGCCTCACAAAGGCCATGAGGATCTACGGCAGCTGCCTCCCCAGCCTCTCCTCTGCCCCCATGTCTCAGTCTCTACAGCAGACTACATGACTATCCTGACACAGTGCCCTGCACAGCCTACCCAAGGCCTTTTCATCTGCACTGACTTGAAGATGTTCTCTTCTCTGCAACCAGAGTCTTGAGAGAGCACGTCTTATTAATATAAAACACCGGAAACAGCCAGATACAAGAAGCTCCTTAAAAACTAAGGTTACACGCAGATACCACACACACAAATCACACACAGACACCACATGCACAGATTAAACACAGACATCACACACACACACACACACACACAAATACACACATCACACACAGAGAGACACCACATGCACACCATTAACAGACATACTACATACACAGAAACATCATATGCACACACATCATACACAGACACACATGCACACACATACCACAGACTATACATACATACACACACATCACACACAGATACCATCCATACAGATCATACACAGATACCACACAAACAGATCACACATAGATATCACATACACACACACACACACACACTATACACAGACACCACACAAACACATATACATATACACACACATCACATACAGACGCCACATAGACACACACAGACACACATACCACACACCATACATACATACACACAGACATCACACACAGATACCACTCACACAGATCATACACAGACACTACCCACATAGATCATGTACAGACACCACATACACAGATCATACACAGACATCACACACATTACACACACACACCACAGACATCACACACACACACATACACACACACACACACACACATTACACACAGACACCACATACATATATCACACATAGACATACTACACACACGGACACCACATACACACATCACATATATACACAGAGACAACACATACATACATACATACATACATACATCACACACACAAACAGACAATACACACACATCACACAGACATACTATACACACATGTACAGATCCACACATACAAACACATACTCACATACCACACACACACACCTCCCAGAAGAAACATTCTCTATAACTAAAAATATAACAAATAAATTATCTATCTATTCATTTCCCGTTTATGAATTTATCTGTTTATTTGATGGTCAGCTAAACCAGCAGTACAGATGGCATGACTGTAAAACTCTTGGATTGGTTTAAGAAAATTACTGGAAAGTAATGATCGTTTCGTCTTCGAGTACCTGCCGAGAGAAGGCCGCTGGCTCAGCTCTAGCCACCCACACACCAGTATTGCTAGAAGCAGTTTCAGATAAGGCTCAGAAAGGGGAGATGGCTTTCTTCACGTGCTGTGGCATTAAAGCCAGACACAGGTCCCCTCAGAGGGAGGCAGAGCTCGGACACTTGCTAACCTGCTGGGTGCTTTTGGGAAGACGCATGTTACAGAGCCCAACCACACTGAGGGACCCTCCATAGCTATATCATCCTCACTGTATTGCTTGTCCATCCAGCGTTGTAGCACGGACGGCTACCCAGTCTTAAGCGGTCTCTGCTGGCTTTGCTCTGTGTTTCTCCAGTGCTGAGAAACAACGTTACTTTTTTTATTAAAGTATTTTCAAGCCAAAGCTGTCCGTCTTCAACTTTTCTGAGCTCAGACCATCAGGCTAAGGAGAACAGAACTACTCACTGTTAGAGCTTAGGGGGTTCAGCTCCGTGCCCCGTTCTTAAACCTTCATCCCTATCTGGCATGCAGTCTGAGGCACCCCCACATTCTTACTGCCTCAGTCACTCTAGTCTCAGTGAAGACTGTGCAAAGTCAGTGACCTGGCTGGCCCCTGGCTTGTGACTATGTTCCGTGTGGGTCTAGCCAGTCCTCTGGTCTCCATGGTGATCCCTTGCTGCAGTGTGGAAGATGTCTCCTCACATGGTGAGTGAGACCTGGGAAATCAAATATGCAGCGTGCTAATTGATTCCAAGCTCATCCACCTACCTCCGGGTCAGAAGTGAGACGGGCAGCAGGGGTAGACACCATTGCAGATTCTGAAACCAGAGGTCCGCTGCGAATCTTACTCCGGAGATACAATGACCCTTTCTTTTATATTAATTTATTGTGGTATATATGGTATATGGGTATACACGTGTGCATGTACCTACCGTGAAAGTGTGGAGATCAGGGGACAGACAACGTGTGGGAGTTGGTTCTGTCCTTCCACATGTGTGTCCCAGAGACTGAACTCATTCTCAGGCTTAGCAGCAAACGACTTTACTTGCTGAGCCATATTGTTGACCCTAAGTGACTCTGACCAAGGAGAGCCGCTTTTGATCAGTTACTGTACACAAGGAAGGTGAAGGCAGTAGAACCAGCAGAAAGTGTTAGCATGCTTTCCACCGGAGGCGGGGCCAGGGGGGCCCAGGAGGTCCCAGTACCCGCTGTCTTGGACCATAGTCCATGCTCCCATGCAGTGCTTCGTGCCAATGTATCACTGACTTCTGTAGTAAGTCCATGCCCTTCTGGAAGTCTCCTTTCTTGCCCTGTGCATGGTGGGGGCACTTTCTGGGCAGTTGTGCACTTGTCTGGCAGGCTTCCTACCATTCTGGATCATGCCACAGATTTGGCCTACCTCTCCAAGCAACAGCTAAAATAATTTGAACAGTGTTTTCAAGACAAATTCGTTCACCCTTTACCCAGCCCTGTCCTACCTCTGTCCCCAGCAACAGTACTGGGAGCCGCTCTGTGCATTCAGGGTGAACAGCATGTGCTGAGGGGGCTATTACCACACTGCTTGCTTTTGGACCCGGGGACAAGGGACTGAGGTGCATATTTTACATACCAAAGCAGACCCGGCCTCCAGGTTCTCCCAGCATCCCCCAGTCTCTATCAGCATACCCAACCCCCAACCCTGGGGGGTCCAGTTCCCAGAGGCTCTTTTCTATGTAATCCAGACATTTTGGTCTCCCCACTCTCTCCCCTCTCTCTTCTTTCCCTCTCTCTGTGCATGCTCTCTTTCTCTCTCTTCCCTGTCTCCTCTTTCTTTCTTCCCATGGTAACTTCCCTGGCTTCTTTTCTTGGGGGCAGTGAACTTGCCTGCCCAAAAGCAGCTTCCCAATAAACCTATGTATATGTATGTGCATATATATGTGTATATATGTATATATGTGCGTATACACACACACACACACACACACACACACACACACACACACACACACACACACATCTGGCTTCAATTGGCTCATTTCACCAGCAGCAGAGAAATAACTTATCATACCTTGATACAGAGAGAGAGCTATGCTGGCATCTGACGAACTGCCTAGAAAAAGATCGGGGATTCACGATTCATTGGTTCATGTTTCTCTCTCTCTCTCTCTCTCTCTCTCTCTCTCTCTCTCTCTCTCTCTCTCTCTCCTTTTAAACCCACCCTAAAGCTAAATTTGGCCAGTCTGATTAAAAGCCAGCCAGGCAATGTCCCCTAAGGATCTGCACTTCACTTCCGTGACTCTAGAGGAAACCCAGCAAGGCAAATTAATTCTATCACACGGCCTGCTCCAAACTAATCGGCTTTCTTAACAAGCCGGTTGAGGCGGGAGGCAAACATTAGCTGCAGGGAAAGCTCCGCTCCCTGTGCTGTGTGATTAAAAGTCAGAGTCCTTGGATCCCAGGCGATGAGTCCCTTCCAGCATCATGTGTCCCACAGGGGATGGGGTGGGGTGGGGGTTGGGGGGGGGACTCATTTCCTCGAACAGCTTGTCCAGGATGTCTTTGAATAGCCATGCTTGCCAGCAGGCACATCCGCCTCCCAGCAAGGTGCCTGCTGGCAAGTGCCTGTCCCCTGGGTAACCTGCAGACTGGTCACTCACCATCCCTAAACTTGTTACAATCTTCAGAAAGAATTTTTTTTTAATTGTGCTATCCTGTGGTGGTTTAATCACTGCTCTAATACTCCGGCCCTGAAAGGCACACTTACGCCCGGAGACTAAGAAGACTCTTCTATGATGTGAATTCAGGCCATCTGGGGAGGCCATTTCTTGATGCAGCACCCCACTTGCTTCATGATGCCTGGAATTCTGCTGTTGATTATGTCTGTCTGGTAGGCATTTACATAGAAAACCTTATTGTAGCCTCCAAAGATGCTCAGCTCAACAAGGGAGCATAGATACCACAGGAATCCTATCAGATTGCCATGGATTGAAGAACTCCCATCAGCTAGTAACGCACACTCTATGTCGTACCACTGTGCCATTCCTTGACAAAACTTCTGGGAAGGAATCCCCACTGTCAACTGCATGGCTGTCCTTGCTTCTCAGAGACATTCATCTTAGAAGCACATGGAAGGGAGATAGAGCAGAGAGGAATGGAGTATCTGAGGTGACATTTGAGTCCGGTACCAAAGACATGAGTACCAAAAAGGAGAAGCTAGGTAGTCAATGTGATTGTGGGAATCTAGAACCTTCCAAGGAAACTGAGAGGCAGAAGACAGGGCTGCCAGGATCGATCCCAACTCTGGTGACAACTTCAGGTGCGATACTTCCTTCCAAAATCAAACTTTAACAGGGTCAGACTGGACCCTGGCATCCCTGACAAGCCAGCCTCAGCCAGACGCCCCAAATAAGCCAATACAAGAGACAAATTAATAGCAAAAGCAGAAAAAGATTTATTTCATGTGGCCACACTGACAAGAGGGACAAAGAGGTCCAATCACTCCTCAAGTCTATCTTTAGGGTCCTGGCATGAAGTAAGGCCACATGTATATAAAGCTAAGTCACTCTGGTCAAAGTATGGTCCTGCTGGTTGTTAGCCCATCTCTGTCTGAGCCCTAGGATCTCCTGTGGTCTGACAAATAGTCAACCATATGTGAAATTTGTCCTCGGGAAATCAGTTCGCCTCTGGTTGGTGTCAGGTTTCAGACTCTTGGCTCTCTGAAGTCAACCTTTACAATGTTGCCAACACCAACTTGAACAGTACACTGAAACGACTTTTAAGAGAATGTTCAGATTGTGGCATCTGATCTCTAAGTCTGTTTGTAGAGGGCAGTGAGATTGGGAAGGTTTCCAGTGCCCCCTATCGCTGAGCCAGGGCAGAGGTGTTATAAACAACAGAACAGGTGACCTTGCAGTCTGAGTAACATTACATTTCTCAGGTGACATGGGGACAGGAGAGCAAACACACATGACCTGCCTGCACCCATCTAGAGAACGTGATACTATTCTTTTCTTCTTCTCAAGCCAGGACTCTGAATAGTGAGAATCCAGTGCCCTTGGGCACGTGTGACCAGGGAACAGAAGTCAGTGCATTTTTAAGTCTTTTGGTCCTTAAGAAGCAAGGTGAAGATGGTTTCCTTTGGTGATAATTGTTTTGGGCTCTACCCAGTCAGCAGCAAGAAGAAAATCTCTTCTTTGTAAGACACAGACCCCTGTGCCCCAAAGCTTGCTCAAAATAGCCACATCAGGAAATGAGTAGGGATTTGGGGTGCCCTCAGACCTCATTATAATTCTCTGTAGCACATCCTGAAGTCTTTCATTATTGCAGTGCCTTAAAAATGTGCTAGATGGCTCCCAGGTGATCCGGTCAAACAACTAAGTAGAAAAAGAAAGATCCGAGACTTCGGTGAAACGGTCTTATGTCACTGAAGCTGGCCTTGAACTTATGATTGTACTTCCTCAGGCTTCCAGATATCACCACGCCCAAGTCGAGACATTTTCATTTTTGGTATTTTCAAAGTGTATTTTATTTTCATTCAAAGGGAGCATTTTCATCCTTTCTTATGACGTTCCCTTAGGAAAATCATTCCGCTAACTTAATAAAGAGAGAGGAAAACGGGGCTTCCGCAGTGCAGAGAGATCTGCTAGCAAGGCTGTCTCAGGGGACAAAGCATTGGTAGTCCTTTCTTGCTATGGCACTTAGGGAGGGGATAGTGGCATACTGATGCTAAGAGGCCCATTCTATGATTGGGAGCACTGTGCTCTATTTCAGTATACCAAGTCTCAATTATTTATTCTAAAAGCTTCCCCAAAGGACTAGAATTTGAAGGCAATGATGTGTTTGTCTAAACACCATTTCTCCCTCTAAAATAGTGATTAAAAAAAAACAAACTTAAAACATTTTGTATATATGGCAGAGAACTGATTCAATCTCTTTCGAAAAAATTTTTTATATATACATGTTTTGCCTGCATGTACATCTGTGTACCACATGTGTACCTGATGCCTGAGAGGCCGGAAGAGGGCAACAGATTATTTGGGACTGAAGGGTCAGATTGTTGTGAGCCACCATGCGGGTGTTGGAACTTGAACCCCTATCCTCTACAAGAACAGCCAGGGCTCTTACTCGTGAGCCCTCTCCCCAGCTCCATTTGCCCAGTCTCATGTGCAGAATAAGTAAGTGCTAGATTGTGTTGGGGAGCCCCAGAGGGACCCCCTACTCTGCTCAGTTCCCAGGGCAGCTTTATTTTTACCCTGAACACATGCTTGGTTCTCATTGTTCATCCCAAGTATACTGGCTAGTTTTGTGTCAACTTGACACAGCTGGAGTTATCACAGAGAAAGGAGCTTTAGTTGAGGAAATGCCTACATGAGATCCAGCTGTAAGG
>NC_034594.1:17851293-17853021 GCF_900095145.1 Mus pahari | reverse complement strand
GAATAAACCCTTTCCTCCCCAACTTGCTTCTTGGTCATGATGTTTGTGCAGGATAGAAACCCTGACTAAGACACCAAGGAACACTCTGGAACTTGTTATTTACATGAAATGTTAGACTCTAATGGCTGCTCAGGCCACAGCATCTTGTAGCAGTTCCCTTCCCCTCTGACAGGTGCCAAGGAAGACACCATGAGCCTCCAGGTGTCCCTGTGCCAGCATCTCACCTGGCAAGTGCGTTGTTCACATTCAGACGGTATTTGTGGACACACATTGTGCTCACCCCTTTCTCTGTCTCCTGCCTGGGGGTCAGAGAGCCTGTCCGCAAGCAAGCTTGAACTGTGAAGCCTCCCCATCCTCAGAAAGGTATAAGAGACTCATTCTTCCTCCATGTGGGTCCCTGTTTCCTCTCCTCAGCCCCTGCTGTGCTTCAAACTCTCTGTCTGTCTGTCTGTCTGTCTGTCTGTCTGTCTGTCTGTCTGTCTGTCCGTGGCATTAAATAAATCTTGTAGCCTCAAGGAGCAGTCTCTGTCTCATGTTCTCTATGGTGTCCCAGACTTTTCTTTGGGTCAACATCTTTGTTTGAAATAAGAACCAACGACTCAGGCAATAGGAATCAGGTCCCAGGGGTGGGACCCCAACATCTGCTAACACATGTCCTTGAAGGAGCTTCCACGTCAGGTTTGGGCGTAAGAGAGCCATAGACAGGGCCCAGCAGTAACATCAGATCCCTGGAGTTTGAGGTGTTCCTTCCCTCGCAGCGTTTGGAAGGGAGGTGAGGTAGGATTGCAGTCATAGGGACTAGTGTTTGGAAACTGCTGCCCATCGCTTCTTGTGTTAGTCGCTTCGCTGCTGTGTGCTCAAGAAAAGCAGCTTAAGGAAGAAGTGTTTAATTTGGGATCTCGGTTGGAGGGCACCGCCCATCACAAGGCAGCTGATCACACAGCCAGGAAGCAAAGAGAGGCAACTACTGGTGCTCCCGCTAGCGTTCCCCTATGATTCAGGCTGAGGGCCAGCCCTTGCCAAGGTATTCACAGTGAGGGCGGAGCTCTTCTGCACCCCAGACAACCGAAACCGGAAGCTCTCTCATGGGCATGCTCAGAACTGTGACTCCTGGGGCAGTCTAGAGCCCTTTAAACTGAGTCCCAATATCAGCCACCACCTTGGTCACAGGTTTGCTGTGGACTTGCCAGGTACGAATCCTGACAAACGAAAGCACAAAGGCTTCTGGGAGAGGAAGGGAGGCTTGCAACCGGGTGAGAAGAAGTGGTGGATGATGGATGGGGAGGGAGGGGCTGTCATGGCTGATTAGACCCCGGAGTTACCATGCATTTATGTTTGATAGAAGGGAGACATTTCTAGCCTTATATGGACACTTCTACAGCGGTTGGACAAAATGGCGAGCATGAGCAAGTTTCTTGTGGCTCAACTTGAACTCTACAGCAAGAACTTAAGACCCACAGCCTCCTGAGATGGCTCAGCAGGGAAGGAAGGCATGGTCATGCAAGTCTGAAAAACTGAGTTTGATTCCTAGAACTCCCAGGGTAGAAGGAGAGAGCCAATTCTCCTGACCTCCGCATAGGCACTGTAACACCTCTGCACCCTTAATAAAATAAAATAAGAAATTCCCCATTAAAAAATGTGGCACAGAGCTAAACAAAGAATTGTCAACTGGGGAATATCGAATGGCTGAAAAACACCTCAAAAAATGTTCAACATCCTTAATCATCA
>NC_034594.1:17848530-17850193 GCF_900095145.1 Mus pahari | reverse complement strand
AGAGGCCCCTTGGTCTTGCAAACTTTATATGACCCAGTACAGGGAATGCCAGGGCCAAGAAGTGGGAGTGGGTGGGTAGGGGAGCAGAGATAGGGAGGGTATAAGGGACTTTGGGGATAGCATTTGAAATGTAAATGAAGTAAATACCTAATAAAAAAATTGGATAAATAAATAAATAAATAAACTAGTCACTGAATAGGTTTCCTCCTGTGTTCTAACTTGGACCAGGAGTTGAGAAGAAATGCTGTTCCATTTCACAAATGAAAGCATTGAGGCACGAAGGTCTCTCCCAGAATTGCTAGTAAGTCCTCAGTTTTCATATGGCCACCTGTGTCTGGGTGTCACTGATGTACCTGATAGCTTGGCTGCGGAGGGGAAACTAATTCCCCACAAAGGCCCAGGTCACTTTCTGCCTTAGAAATAAAGGGCAGGGCATCTAACTTATGGAATCTCCCTGTGCTCAGAACAGGGGCTGGTGTAGGACAACCCAGTACAATTTCTGTGTACCCCTGGGGTCCTGTGGTAGCCTGGATACATTTTTTGTGGTAGAATTATATTTGCTGCCATTTGAGTCTTCATTTGCTGACCTTCTTAAAGTAACATAACTGTATTTAATATGTGTGTGCAAATGGGTGTGTGGGGGGCACACATGAATGCATGTGCATGTGTGTATATATGTTTGTATGTGCATGGGTATGTTATTCATGCCTGTGTCTATGTGGATGTGAATGTGACTATGGATGTGACTGTGATGTGGATACTGTATGTGCAAGCATGTGTATGTGCTCAAGCATGCATGTGTTTACATGTAAATGTGTGTGCATGTGTGTATGCACATGCCTGTGTCTGTGTGTGCATGTATGTGTATATGTGTGTGCTCTCATACATGTGTGTGTACAGGGATTCTCATGTGTGCAGAGGCAGAACACAGCCTAGGGTATCATTCTTAGGAACAGCATCTACTTCCTTTGAGACCATGTCTCTCAAAGGCTAGGTTGAGCCAGTTAACCCAGAGTCAGCTCTGTCCTCCACGGAGCTGGGGTTGCCAGGTTCAGATTCGGATCTTCATGCTTGTAAGACAAGTGCTTACCAGACTGAACGATCCCCTCTGTTTTGTGATCCCCTCATTTCCCATTTAATTGTAAACTTGGAAATCAAGTATTTAAATAAGGGACTGTTATTAAATAAGAATAGATTGGTACTGTGAGGACTAGTGTGATGATACAACCTGACAGGATCTAGAATCCTCTGGGAAATGGGACTCCCTCTGAGCACACAGAAGAGGATAGTTAGAGTTAGCTGAAGAGAAGACATGTTCACTGAGGGTGGCATCATTCCCTGGCTGGTATGTGGGATGGAGGGTATTCGAGAAGGTAAGCTGAGCAGCATCTTTTATGACTCTCTGCCTTCTGACTGTGACTGTGATTGTGGATGTGGATGTGACTGTGACTGTGACTGTAACTGTGGATGCGACTGTGGCTGTGGCTGTGACTGTGGATGTGACTGTGGCTGTGGCTGTGACTGTGGATGTGACTGTGGCTGTGGATGTGACTGTGGATGTGACTATGACTGTCATTGTCACTGTGACTGTGGATATGACTGTGGATGTGGCTGTGGCTGTGACTGTGGCTGTGGATGTGACTGTGGATGTGACTATGACTGT
>NC_034594.1:17834084-17847854 GCF_900095145.1 Mus pahari | reverse complement strand
ACTGTGACTGTGGATGTGGCTGTGGCTGTGACTGTGACTGTGGATGTGGATGTGGCTGTGACTGTGGCTGTGACTGTGACTGTGGCTGTAGCTGTGGATGTGACTGTGGATATGACTGTGGCTGTGGATGTGGCTGTGGCTGTGGATGTGACTGTGGCTGTGACTGTGGATGTGGATGTGGATGTGACTGTGGATGTGGATGTGGATGTGACTGTGGCTATGGCTGTGGCCGTGACTGTGGATGTGGCTGTGGATGTGACTGTGACTGTGCATGTCACTGTGGATGTCACTGTGACTACTGTTACTAGCTGTTTCAGGCTTCTGCTGCCCTGACTTTGCCACCATGATATGATGTCTGTGCCCTGAACTGTGAGCCTCGACAACCCTTTTCCCCTTAAGATGCTTTGGTCAGGGTATTTGTTCCACAGAACGGGAGAAGAAACTAAGACAGTACAATGAACTGTGAATCACCTGGGTGCCGTCTCAGGGCTGGCCAACACTAAGACGCTCTTCTCCATGATCTAGGGCCCAGGAACCATGCAGGAAACAAGCCCGTCTTACCTGCCAAGGCCGTTCTCTACGTGGTCGAGATCTCTGTCCGTGTCCTTTATTGAGAGTTGGGTCGGGGAGGGCTGTGAGCACTGGGTGTTCACCTTGGCCATCTCCGGACTGGTCACATTCGGCACGGGGTAACTGCTATAACATGAACACAAAGTAGGTATAGCATCAGGGCTCCTGCAAAGCCAACTTACGGTAAACAAAGGTTCTCAAAGCACTGGTCTTTCTTTTTTTTAAAGATTTATTTTCATATACGGATCTTCTATCTGCATGTGCATGGTGTGTGTGTCCACTGTCTATGGATGCCAGAAGAAAGAATCGGATTCCCAGGAACTGGAGTTATACACAGTTTTTAACCACCCTATGAATACTGTGAACCAAACATGGTTCTCTTGTAAGAGTAGCAAGTGCTTTTATTAACTATTGAGCTATCTCTCCATCCTCAATATACCTTTTAAAGTTGGTTGTTCAGCTTAGTGGTACATTGCATTTGCTTACTGTAAGTAGTAAATATCAGTAGATTGCACTTGTTTAGTGTAATAATAAAGATAAATAATAATTTTAAAAATTGGTAGATTGGACTTGCCCAGCGTAAGTTACAAAATAGGAGGGTTTATTTTCAAAATGAAAGTTTCTGAGTCATTGTAGGAGCACAGGTCCAATTACAGCCGAGCACAGAGACTGGGAGCTTGCAGATCTAGCCTGCTCTGACTCTGTCAGAAGCCGAGAGTAGAGAATGACCAAGAGTCAAGCTTTGTTGACAACCTGCAGACATAGCAATCACGTACTTTGTAAACTCTAAAGGAAATGGAATATAAAACATAGCGATGAAATCACATATGGTTTCTGTTGAGGAGGGGGAAAAAGAGGAATGTAGTCAGCAGAGGGAAAGAAAAATTCCAGATGGTGCTCAAGAGTGCTCAGCCAGTGAGGAAAGGGAGGGCGTGGCCTGAGTCAGATTTGGAAAAACAGTTCTCTGTGCTAAATCTCTGCCTCGGTGACACCTGAGTTTGCGAAGGTTGCAAAACAAACTGCTGTCACTGCTGCTCTGCGCCTCCAGTGCTCTTATTATAAAGTCAGGGTCCACATTTCTGACACTTAACACGTGTGGGGCTCTGAGTTTAACACTAGCACTGAAAACAAACAAACAATAACAACTAAACAAGTTCTGATTCCAGACTTAGTATGTGAAAGAAAATAACAGTACTCGGTATTCATAAAACCCTTAAAGGTGAGAGCCAGGGCCGGGTGTGATGTCATCACAACACTCAGGAGACAGAGGCAGGGAGGGGGCTGCAGGGAGTTCAAGGCCTGCCTGGCGTATATGGTAAACTGCAGGCCAGCCAATGCTACATAGTGAGGTCCTATTTAAAAACAGGTGGTGTCAAATGTAAGACACACTCACCTCATTTAATGATTACAATGAGCTTTTTGTAACCGTTACCCCTTCCAGTAGATGACCACACCAAACTCAGAGATGTGAGGTAGCATAGCATGTCCAGCCAAAATAAGATCAAACCTCCACTGCGGCCTATGCCGCAATTGACACAAGGCTGTCCTGCAGCTGACAGGGGAGGGTGTCCCTGTGGCTGAGGAGAAGAAGCTAATGCAGGAGCACAGTTGCTGAGAGTGGCATGTTTATTACTCCTGGAGAGGTCTTCCAGCTTCAAGATAATCCCCTGAGGTTGGGGTCACCCAAACAGGCCAGCACAGGCTCTCTGGAAGGAGCCCCAGAGCCCAAGTGTTTCAAATGTCAGTAGAGGTCACTTCAGGGAGGGAACGATAATTTCTAGAAATAGTTCAATGACTCATGGGACTAAATGAATTTTATTTCCAAAGGAAGGTCAATTTAAATTGTCCAGGACACCGTGGGAAGCAGCCAGTGGCCCTGCAACCAAGGTCAGAGCACCAGGCTACCTAGGGCGGACCTGGCTCAGCTGGGTCTTGATTCACCTCTGATGTTTGATAGTTTCAACCTGGAATTCCAAATTTTATAATTTCTAAAGAGAAGATAAAGCCCGTGGTTCTAGCTAGCTTTAAAAAAAAATTTGCTGTGATAAAGGACCATAAGCAAAAGCAACTTGGGGAGGACAGGGTTTATTTGATCTTACAACTTATAGTCGAGGCAGGAACCTGGAGGTAGGAACTGATACAGAAGCCATGGAGGAGCTGTGCTTCCTGGATCGCTCAGGTTGTTTTTTATACACTCCAGAGCCATCTACCCAGGGGCAGCGCCACCCACAGTGGGCTGGGTCATGCCACATCAGTCATCAATCAAGGAAATACCTCACAGGCTTGACCACAGGCCAGTCTGATGGGGGCATCTTCTCAATTGAGAGTCTTCTTCCTGGATACCTCTAGCTTGTGTCCAGTTGACAAAAACTAACCAGGACAGCTTTTTCAAGGACCTGCCATCTAGAGAGGCAGCTGGTACAACAATGGCCCTGCAGGTGGTCCCAAGAAACTTGGACTTTACTCTGACATCCAGTGAGGATGTGTCAGAGATACAAAGGTTCCTCTGGCTGCATCAGGAAGGATGTATTCAGGGGGACCTGGGTGTGAGTGAGGAGAGCAGCTAAAATCTGCTTTAGGGTCTCAGGAGGAGAGAGAATAGTGGCCTGCACCCAACAGTCGCCTAGCCTTGATAATGAATTGGATAAACTGAAAAACCAGTGAATGAGTAGACTGTGCCAGGATACTGTATCAGTGAGTGTAAGGGCTAGTAGTGGGAGAGGGTCTGAGGATTATGTCATCATAGCTGGCTTTCAGAGCAGGGCTGCAAACCACCGAAGCAGGAAACTACGGAAAAGAACAGGTTTAAGAAGAGAGAGATTCCAGTTGGAGATGTCTGGTGGCTTTTCTGTGGAAGTACGAAGATAGCATGACAGGGGCAAGTTGTAGAAGAAAGAGTTTATTTGGGTTTATGGTTTCAGAGGGTGAGAGTCCGCTGTGATTCAGAAGCACAGCAGCAAGCAACAGGCAGCCAGAGTCAGAGCTCTCACTTTTTTTTTTTTTTTTGAGTCAGGGTTTCTCTGTGTAGCCCTGTCTGTCCTAGAACTCAGAAATCTACCTGCCTCTGCCTCCCAAGTGCTAGGATTAAAGGTGAGCACCACCACTGCCAGACTCTCTCACATCTTCAGATGCAAAGCACACAGCAGAGAGCAAGCTGGAGATAGGACAGGGTTCTTCTTCTGAAAGCCTGCTGCCCCCAGTGACTTCCTCTAGCAAGGCTGTACCACCTAACCTTCCCCAAACACCGCCACCAACTGGGGACCAAGTGTTCAAGACTATGGGGGGCATTCCACATTCAAACTACCACACCTGTCTCCACAGACTTTAGAGCTGATGTATGTTTATTGCTAAAAGCAATAAACTCAACTTAAAATGTCCATTCAACATTTTTTTTTGTTTTCCTTTTTTGTTTTTTCGAGACGGGGTTTCTCTGTGTAGCCCTGGCTGTCCTGGGACTCACTCTGTAGACCAGGCTGGCCTCGAACTCAGAAATCCACCTGCCTCTGCCTCCCAAGTGCTGGGATTAAAGGCATGCGCCACCACGCCCGGCTAGAGATATTTATTTTATGTACATGAATACACTGTAGCTATCTTCGTACACAACAGAAAAGGGCATCAGATCCCATTACAGATGGTTGTGAGCCACCATGTGGTTGCTGGGAATTGAACTCAGGACCTCTGGAAGAGCAAGCAGTGATCTTAACTGCTGAGCCATCTCTCCAGTTCCCATTCACCATTTTTAACAGAGCAGTTACTATGTGCTAGAGAACACTCTAGAAGCCCGAATTTGTCAGAGAATAATAGTAGATTATAAACCCCAGCTGCTAGAGTGTTCTCTGTCCTCTGTGGAGGGAGCTAACCACCTAGTGGGGTCCACAGCAAACTTTAAAGCAGTTTGGGGGTTTCTCTAGAAAGACAGACAAGAGACTCTCCTTTGTAAGGAGACCTCAGTTGAGAAAAGGCCTTCATCAGAGGCCTGTAGGCAAATCATCAGGGACATTTCCTTGACAATCGGTTGATGTCTGAGGGTCCAGCCCATAATGAATGGTGACCTCCCTGAGCAGGTGGTCCTGGGTTGGATCTAAAGTAATCTGAGTAAGACATGAAGAAGAAGAAAGAAAGAAGGAAGAAGAAGAAGAAGAAGAAGAAGAAGAAGAAGAAGAAGAAGAAGAAGAAGAAGAAGAAGAAGCAGAAGAAGCCAGTAGCCAAGTATTCTTCCACTGTTTCTGCTTCTGTTCCTGAGTTCATTCTTTCTTCTTCTTTGGGTTTCTGCCCTGACTTCTCTCAGTATTTATTAGACTATGATATGGACATGTAAGCCAAGCAAAACCTTTCCTCCTCAAGTGGCTTTTGGTCAGAATGGCTTTATCTCGATAACAGAAAGGGTACTAGGACCCTAGGATACTTCCTGGGTGTGGTCCTAATATGCACTCCTCTAGGTCCAAGGTAGGCCAGGGGGCAGTGTCTCTGAGGGATAAAGGAAGGGAGCGTGGTTGTTTTGGCAAAGTATCCACACAGATGTGCTCAAGGATCCTTGCGACACAAGGTGGACCCAGGGCTGGGAGAGCACAGGGTAGGTCATAGACTAGGAATCAAATGTCACCATACTGTCACAGTCTGAAGTCAACCTCAAGGGCACAATGAAAGAGTTATCTGTCAAAGTAGGGAGTTGGATCGTGTGTAACTTCACAGTATAATTGATAACTGGGCCTAGGTAATAGACATCTATGATCCTCTACTTCACATCTTTCCTGCTCATCTTTCAGTTCAGCTGTTGCTATGCCAACTGGATCATGCTGGATAGCCTGGCAATACCTCAGCTGTGCTGTGGGCTAGTGGATTTCCACCTGCTTCCCCTGAGAAACACATTCTTGCAACACTTCAGCTGTTCTGTCACAGGCACAAACCCAGAGGCACTTACCAGACTTAATACCCCCTGGGCAACGCTCCATTAATTGAATCAGGGCTCAGAGCATGTGTAGTCAGTCTTCTATCCCTCAGGAAGAGGATTTTGAAGAACACTCTAGGGGCTCCTTGGAGATGCCCTGCCACCTAGAGCCATGGTCTGTTCGGTGATGTACGGTGGCTTTGCTGTCCATCCCTCCCTTTTTGTTTAAGGCCCCTACTGCCCTCCCTTCAAATCTCTCCCCAAACAACCCACCTGCGTGCATGTTCTCGACCAAGGTTTTGTGTTGTTTTGGTCTTGGGAGAGGGGTTTATCACCACTAAGTAGTTAGATATTTAAGCATATGGGAGTTATTAAGGGACCCAGGTTCCGCAATGTTTAGGGATAAACCTAATTTCTCCTTTAATTTTATCTTTCAGGTTGGACAGGGCAAAATGTATATCATTGTGTAAATATAACCCAAAAGATTTTGTTCTAGTTGAGTCATATGTGTCATAAATTACCATCTTTATAAAAAGGTAAAAAGGATCAGAACTCAAATAACGACCGTGTGTTTTGAATGACTATATATTTATTGATAGGTTTTAATTTAAAGTTTTCTCTGTGTGTCCCTTTGTCTTGTACTTTGTTATGCTACAGATTTTGCCAGTTCCAACCCTAAGCCATGCTTGATGTGCTGCCAATCACACTGAGGGGTGTTCAAATAAGGAATCCAGTTTTGTTTTGTTTTGTTTTGTGTGTGTGGGGGATGTCAGGGTAACATTACAAAGGGTGGGGCTGCATTCTTTTGTCAGAGCCACGCTGAGCCTCACCATGGCTTCTGGTTGGTGATCGCTAACCAGACTCTTCATCTCATCAGACTGCAGACGCTCTAGCACTCCTCCTGAATAAGCTGAAATATTCTTAAAAGAGACAAAGTCTAGCTCTTTTAGTTACTTGCTAAGTGTACAGTTCATAGAAGGAGGGTAAACTAGGGGCTCTTTCTCCTCCTCCTCCTCCTCCTCCTCCTCCTCCTCCTCCTCCTTCCCCTTACCAGTTCTTCAGTTAAGGTATCTCAAGAGAGTGATACTGTCACATCTCCTGATAACATTCAAGGAGTTCTCACGAGAGAGGCCAAGGACCCTGAGGCTATGCTGAAAAAAAATATAAACAAGGAAACAAACAAATACAAGAAACCCAGAAACTGCTAACACTGGAGAGCTCTCTGTGGGCATGGCTCCCAAGTCCACAGCTGCTAATCCCCAGGGTCCATGAGGCAGTAGAGACGCTGATGTTGCAATTGAGAGAAGCTGGTTCTTGGTTCTCATTGGCTCTGAAGTCCACAGTGGGGCTTCTTTGGTTTACCATCCACGCCGTAAGGGCTGGCAATGTGAAACATAACTTAATTTTCCAAAACAGGGGCAAGGTTCATCCTGCCAGCAATGAAGGTGACAGTGACCTCAACGTGGACTCAGAGGCTGGAGCTTTGAAATGGTTTGTGAGCCAAATGCATGTATGTTGTGTGTTCTAGAACTTGGGCAGGGGACCAAGAACACACCATTTCAGATCTCTTGTATTTTCTTTATAATATGACTAAATATATCTCTTCCCGGGTCCCCACGACAATCCTTTCATTGACTCCCTTGGCCCAGTATGTCCCAGGAACTAGGAACTAGGTCTGTCCCTGAGGGGTATGACGCTGGAGAATACAGGTCTATGCCTTGGGGAACCACACAATTCAGTGACGCGTGCACATGCAGTACAGGTGGGTTAACAAGCCTCAAGCAATGGGGAGGGGTGGTGCTGGTGGGGTTGAAACAGACACAGAGGCAGAATGGAGAGCCACATAGGTAGGGAGAGACCCCCAACCATGCCTTAGGGACTCATGTAGAGGTCCCTCCAAACAATCATACTGTTCGCTCAACACCAACCCCGTTCACCATTATGCTGTGCATCTTCAAGGGTTTGATTGAGACTCTGATACCACAGAATTCAGCTTTACCTCTGTTGTTGGTCTGGCTATGTGACTGGGTCAGGCATTGACATGACTCACATACATGCCAATCATCTTTTACTTCTCTTTTCTTTTACTAAAACCTGAAGCCCTGGAGAAATCCTTCATTTTATTTAAAAACTGCTTCTCCAAATTCCCCACGCATACATAAAGAATGGAATGAAAAGTATACAGGGTCAGGGAAGTGGCAGAGATCTGAAGGATGGCCGTCACCATAGGACACCTCACATGTCCCGGGCACCTGCTCTCTGCACGCTCTGGTCTCTGCTCTGATGTCTTGAACTGTGTATTAACTTATTGGATCCTTACACAATGCTGTGAGTGATTCACAATGGAAATTTCCATCTCATAAACCATACTCCAAAGAGTCGACCATTCCCACGGTGTTCCATGTCTGGAACCTTTTCTTGATCCACTTTTAATGGTTGTTATATTCTTCCTTTCTACCCACAAACTGCAGGGTAAAAGAGAAATTTACAGTACTGAGACCTGTGAGCCAGCCATGGGGACACACATCGCCCCATACCCAGTTCCGAGGGTTAGATACATGCTAGCAATTTTAGGGTGACATAGAGGGAAAGCCCCCAAAGCCTTGCAAGACAAGCCATGTTTGAGAGTTTAAGTGGCTTTACGTAAGAGACAAGTTAAGAGATCTTGAAGGAGATACAGATCAATGGGAAGATGTCCACTGATTATGTCTAAATGCCAGTCAACTGACAAATGGACCAACAATATTTGGTAAATCCACATAATGGATCATTACCTGCCAAGGAAAAAAAAAATAAAATACTAGTTTTTTTTTAAATTAAAATCCATATTACATATAACATGGATGGACATTATGCTTTGTGGAAAAAGCCAGACGTGGGAGACTGTGATTTCATGGAAATCTTAAGAATAGATAAAGCCATAAAGACAGAAAGTAGATTAATTGCCTAGGTTAGAGTAGGGAATTTAGAAAGAAGAGGGATGCTAATAGGCACAGGATGTCTCTTTGGGGTGTTTAAAGTTCTAAAATTATATTGTGATGGTTCCAAACTGTGGATATACTAAAAAAATTCAATACTTTAAGTGAGTGAGCTTCGTAGCATATAAATGATTTCTTTAAAAGAAATAATATTCCATCTAAAATGTAAAATACCCTAAAATGCAGAATTCATAGCATCTGCTATAAGAAATTGACTAAACATAATACAAACATAATATATAAACCAAAATATAAACACAATTAAAGGGAGAAATGTCAAAACAGTGTGTTCATCATCACCATCACCACCACCATCACCATCAGCACCATCACCACCATCACTACAGCCACAAGACCACCACTACCCCATTATGGTGGTTTAATGGGAATGTCCCACATAGAATTATATGTTTGGACTCTTGGTTTCCAGCAGATGATACTATTTGAGGAGGTTTTTAAGGTCCAAACTTACTGGAAGAAACATGTCACTGGAGTGGACCTTGAGAGTATGCAGCATCACCCCACTTCCAGTCTCTCTCTGCTTGATGCACTGGCTGCATGCCTGTTCCTGTAGCTGCCTGCTTGTTCCTGTTGCTGCCTGCCTGTTCCTGTTGCTGCCTGCCTGCTCCTGTTGTAGCCATGCCTGTTACTGCCATGCCTTCTCACCATGATGGACTCTCTTCATTCATATAAGTTAGTTTTGGTTGTGATGTTTTATTGAAGCAACAGAAAAGTAACCGATAGAATCAACACCACCCCTGCAACCACACCCACCACCAGCACCACCATGACAATTTGAGAATGGGCTATGCTAGGCACTGCACTACAAACGTTTACTGGTATCGACAGATTTAATCCTACCAATAACTATGAGGTAGTATCAGTGCTATTTACTATCCAGATTGGTGTGCTGGGGTAAAGAATTCACACAACCAGGACGACCTAGTTAACCAGTATTAATCTAATGATGAGTAAGGACATCTCAGGTCTTAGATAAGGTGTATCAGGGTATCCTGGGACATGCTCAGGGCTGAGATGGGAAGGGATAAAGTGAGGGTCTTTACAGAGTGTGTGGAATCTGGAGCCCAGGCTTGCTCCAGCAGTGAGATGGAGAGAGTGTGCTTGAATTCGGAGAGTTCAGTTGTTTCCTGAGGAAAGGGTGGTGGTGAGAGCCTCCTTCCTCTAAACTCTGTGCATTTTCATTACAGAAGCCAGAAGCTTCCAGATGCCAGCTGCAGAGTTTCAATTCCTGCTTGGGGAGAGAAATGAGTGCTGTTTCCAGGAACAGGAAAGGACTGGGGGTGGGGGGGGGGGAGGGCGTGTGAAAGAGAATGCTCTGAAACCGGAACAAGATTACCAATTACAGTTGTTAGTCCAAGAGGCAGAGGCCTGTCTTATGCTTAGGACGGGTCTTGATCTTCTCCAGAGACGACCGGAGCTGCCAGGGTCCTGGGCTCCTCAGGTCCAAGTGCACTCGCAAGGCTTTGTAATAAGAGCCGGCTGTTTGAATTGGCATTACAAGAAGAAAAAATGGCTCCCAGCTTTTACTAGAGTCAGGGAGTCACCTCATTGCTTCTCTCTTGAGAACTACTGTCTTTCTTGCCCAGACCCCGGACTAATAAGGCCAGGCCAGGAACCTCTCAGAACCCTCTCCAAGGGTGATGTCTCCATCCAACTACAGGAGGCAGCTGTCGCTAACTAGGATAAGATCACAAAAGGAATCTGTTGCCATGGTTGGAAATACTGACGCTACATGTGAGTCGGGACAGTGACATGGCTTGGTGGGTAATGGGGATTGCTGCCAAGTCTGAAGACCTGAGTTCATCTGTCAGAGGGAAGGAACAGATGCCCCCAACAACCAGATGGAAGTATTACTTAAGATTTGCCCAGGCTAAGATTCAGAATGGCTAAATGGCCCGTCCCAAGTCACCCTGTGGCAGAGCTAGGCAGTGAGTGGTAGTTCAAGATGAAGATGTAAGTCCTGCAGATAACAGAGGGGGCTCTGGGAGTTCACTGCCACGTGGGGTGTGGCCTCTGTGAAGGGTGCTGTGTGACTAAAGGGGAGATTTCCTTGGGGGAACACTGTCTCAAATGTCACGTGGTATCAAATGTGCCCGAGCCCTGTCTAGGTTAATACTTGGAAGATCGCTGGAGCCAGCTGGCCACTCAGCCAAGACTATGAGCCTTCCCTCCCACAGTTCCTTACTGCCTCAGGTGCGGATTTTCCAAGTCTGTTCAGTTACCACAAATTAACCAGAGGTCCCTTCTACCGTGTCCACCATTCACTGATTCAGAAATGGCTCAAGGACTTGGCAGCTGCTAGGGGCTCACCTAGGCAGTGGATATATAGCTGGGAACCAGATAGAGCCTGGTACTTAGGATAGGGAGGATCTCGATGAGTTTGGGATGAATGAATGAATGAATGAATGAATAGATGAACGACCCTCTAAGCATGGCTGCAAGATCTTTCTGAAAGATGGCTCTAGTCTTATTTCTCTTCTCAGGAACCCATGATGTAGAGTCACAATATATCATAGCATCAATGCTGCATGAGCCCCAGGTTAACCTCCTACCTCCTGACCAGCCGCCCACTTCCGTTTTGCAGGCGCCTCCCCCTAAGAGGATCCTTTTGCTTTTCCTCAACTTCAACTTGCAGTTACTCTCAAGGTGACCTTCCCCGAGAGACCCTCTGACAGGAACAATCCTTAACGTCTATTTAGCTTCAGGGCTGTTGCTGTGTCTACTTCAGTCCAGAAAGTGGGCCACTCACAGATGCTGTAAGCTTCCTCTCTCCCACTGCTCAGAGGAGTCCCCCAGGGTAGAGACTGTGCTTAATTAATTTAATTCTGTTTCTCCCACTGAACTTTGTTTTGCACTAAGGAGTCATCAGTATGAAATAAGAGCGGCCAGAAGGAAGCCCCAGGGTGTGTAATGGGGGGAGTGGCATAGAGAAAAAGACCCATCTCAACCTTCTGGCTTTGTGGTGGGGGTGGGGGTGGGGTGGGGGTAGTGAGTGTTCAAGTGGGCAGAATACTGGGGGGAGGGGGTCAGAGCAAGGCTCTGGGGTCTGGCTATTGTTATCTTTCAACTCCTGTAGGAAGCTGGCAGCCAGAGAGATCTTCCAGAACTAGAGAAGAGCCCTGCAGCTTCCAACTGTTTACCTCTGGCTACCATGGCAACCCGAGACTGGTCACCATAGCAACCCCATTCTTAACCAGAAGCACATCCTGCAGCTGACAGTGAATGAGAACAGAAAAGGCATAAAATCAGGTGCATCAGAGGCAAGAGGCACACAAAGTCCTGGCCACAACTCCCAAGGAAAGTGACTGAGATCTTGTGCCATAGAGACAGCCGTCGAAAAGCAACCATTTCTGTCATCAAGGACCATGGAGAACCCCCTCGGGAATGAAAAAGAGGTTGAGGAGGAAAAAGAATCAGAACAAATTTCACATTCATCTCCACTGACACCAGAGGATCCCTCAGACCTCAGCTGAAATCCCTATTATGTTCTGCATGATATGACTAAGTTTCCTACAGCCAGAATTTTAGCATAGAAGTTTGGTTTGGTCATGAAGTACACCTCCCACTCTGGGTTTAACTTTTGCCGGGCTCCCTTCCCCCTGGATTCTCACTTTGGGAGGTGTGGGCACTAAAGCACACTGCACTGGGTGAGTGCCATGGCCGGACAACTACACCGCTGCTTGTTTTATTGAGTGATGTATGGGGTAGAAGTTGATGACCCACAGGGAATGTTGGCACAGAGCTGGGCTCCCTGCTATGGGATGGTGTTTGAACCCAGGTGGCGGGGCACTGTCTAAAGCTTTGAAGGATTGGGAATGGTGAAGCAGACCCCAGTCTCAACCCAGAATAAGAATTGATGACGATCGCCCATAAGGAACGTTCCAGCTTCTGGGGAGAGGTTACTCAGGGTAGAGCTACAGGGAAAGCCCTGAGCAAGTGGGTCTCACCCGTGAGGCTAAGTTTCACCAACACTTGCTTAATCAAAGGCTGCAGACTCCACACCGCTCTGCTAATGTCTCCTTGTTGAAGGAGGCAAGCGTGCCTAGGAAGACGCTTGCTTCTGAAGATCAAAGTCCCAACAGCACCAGAGAGGGAGATGATGGGGATAAAAAGTGGATCAGCTCTTCCCACTTCCTAGCTCCACAGTCCCAGCCCAGGGTAGCCCGTGGGTTGGCAACCTGAGGCTGTCAAGGGTGGACTGGGTGTGGAGGAGGGGGTGGAAGACAAGAGGGAGTGCGGAGTTATTGAGGAAATTCTGAGGACCGAGCTAGACACTTTATCAGATAAGCGGATTTTAAGGGATCAGGGGCCACCAACCCTAACTCTAGTCACTAAGCCTTCTGGCCCTGTGGCTAAGTCGGGTATAAATTTTTCATTTAAAAAAAAAACAAAACAAAACAACAACAAAAGACGCTTTCTTCTTAAGTAAACTCCTCACTCCTTCCTCAGTCCACCTGACTCTGTCTTTCTAGGCTGAGTAGGGTTTGGAAGAGCAGCTCACATCCCCTGCACGCTGCCTCAGGGTGACGCCTTCCAAATCTTTGACCCGAGTGTCCCCGGAGCGGTTTTGGCGCTGGGCGACACTTATCCGGTGAGCCAGAGGGACGAGATGGACTTTGAGCCCCTTCCTGATTTAATGGCAGGGAAGATGCTGCCTCTGAGTACAGTGTGGCTGGAGATTGTGGCGGTAGAGTCAACTCAGCTCTTTCTGTTTGGTTACTCGACGGCTTAGCGGGCTTAGCTCAGCGAGTCTGCAGAAAGGGAATGCTTATGGGGAGCACCGAGTACGCTTGTTCTTGTTCCAAGCGCACTGGAGGGGTGTGGAGTGTCCCCTATGCCTGCAGAGACTGGCAGGAAGGGACCTGTTTCAGCACCGTGGGCTGCGGACAGCGCCATGCCACTCACACCAGGACCAGCTTGGATGTGGAGCCCGGATCCAGCCCAGAATCTCTGTTCCCAGCGCAGTGCCAAGCAACTTCCAGCTCAACCCCCCCGCCCCCCCGCCCTCGCCCTGAGTCCTTACCCCGTCAAAGTTTGGACTTCTCGGTGCGCCTGGATCTGGAAGAGCGTCTCCTCTCTCTTTCTCTCTCTCTTTGAGCTCTGGGCAACAGCCCGGACTTCTTTCTCCTGCTCTTCAGCTCCCTGTCTCTAGCATGGTCTTCTGGGTCCAGCAGGTGGAGTAACTCATTGCCTCCTTTGATTGGGAGAGTCAACTGAGACGCCGCCCGGGATTCAAAGGAAGTGTGGAGAAAGGCAGAAGCCACACTCGCTCGTATTCAGAGGAGGAGGAGGAGGGGAGGAGGAGGAGGAGAG
>NC_034594.1:17826722-17833959 GCF_900095145.1 Mus pahari | reverse complement strand
AGGCAGGAAGCAAGAAAGTAATAGTCCAGCTGTCAACTTTGGACTTTTCTTCTGATCTCAAGTGGCCACCACAGACGGCTTCCAGTAGCCCACACTAAGTAAGGACAGTAAAGATCGGGAGGCTTGAAGTTTAAGGTGTGTGTGTGTGTGTGTGTGTGTGTGTACTACAGTCATCTACAATGTACAATTATACAATCTACACTCTTAGTGGTGCTTTTAGAAACAAGTTTCTCTTGGGATGCATATTCTTGCAGTTTTCAGTTTCTTCAACCACACTATATTCCAGACCAGTGGTTCTCAAAGACTGGGGCCACATATCAGATCTCCTTCACATCAGGTAGTTACATTACTATTCGTAATGGTAGCAAAATTATAGTTAGTAGCAATGAGAATGGTGTTATAGTTGGTGGTCACCACAATATGAGGAACTGTATTAAAGTGTTGCAGCATTAAGAAGGTTGGGAACCGCTGCTCTGGACTCACAGAACCAAAAGTTAAAACCCACCAACCAGCTAGCAGTCCCTACTCCGTACTGAATTCAGAGGGATTTACGCTCTCCTCGGAGATAAGAGGATTTTGGCGTTTTTTCTTTCAATAAGCCTGTGCAGTTCCAGAAATTGGATTTATGCACAGTAGGTACAGGTGAACAGGACAATGTTGCTAAGAATGGTGACCTATGGGGCAGAATATTTGCCTAGCATGTGTGAGACCTTGCTTCAATCTCCAGCTGGAAAGAGGTGGAGGAAGAGAGAGGGAGGAGGAAGAAGGGGAGGATAAGGAAGGGGAAGAGGAGGAAGGAGAGGAAGGGAAGAAGGAACAGGAAGAAGAGGAGGAGGAAGAAGGGAGGGGAGGAGGGAAGAGGAAGGGAAGGAGGAAGAAGGGGAGGGTAAGGAGGGAGGCGGAGGAACGATTGACTCCCATCTCTCCATCACGGACAGTTGCCATCTCTGGCTCTGAACCCCTGGAGCAGGTCTCAGGGTCAGACTGAGCCTTTTCGTCTGACAAGAACGGGGTAGTATCTTGAGTCCAGGCTCTCATGACCAATACCACAAAGGGGGAAAAAACCCACAAAAGCAGATTCTACAGCAACCAGCCCACTGGAACTTCTCCAAGGAGCTTCTATGAAATTTCCTGAGAATACCCATCAAGATTGCCTTTCCATGCAGCAGACCATCTTCATTCACACCATACTCAAAGGAGAAGTTGAAGCCCATAACCCTCACTTGAAAAATAAGAATTAGGAAAAATAGATAAGTATGCACACATGCGTGCCCCTGGACACTCATCATAAAAAATGGGAAACAAAGCCTAGAAAAAATTATCTGAAGGAACCTCAGGCTTGTTTAGATTCAAGAGATTCAGATAAAGAATGAACAGAAATATAAAGGAAGGAAACAGAGCTGAAGCCAGTTGTGGCAGCACACGCCCATCGAGGGCAACCTGTACCATAGTCATCGTGGCTCAGAATCCCAGAAGACAAAATGACAAGGACAAAACAAAACAGGCCCAAGGCAAGCAAACAAACGAACAAACTAAAAACCTAATCAACCAAATGGAAAACACTTCAAGTCAAAGCCATGAACGTGGGTGGGAAAGAGGCTGCTTGTTTTACTGTTTATGTTCTAAGAAGGAACTTGAAATTAATCCAATACATGAGAAAACATACATTTGTAAGACTTGACTTCATCAGGAGGCTTAGTGTCCATGTACTGGAGAATTTCTGATGCATCTTGTGCAACTGCTTTATCAGGAAATGATTCATTTTTTCCTAATACCGGTGATTTAAGCTACAAATTGAAGCTGTTCTCCACTGGCTCATCCTCGGGGAAGGCAGGATACAGATGGGTGTCTTCTGTTGTCTGGAGATATTTTAGAGCTCTAAACGAATTTTAAAGCCCCAGTTAGGAAAGTGCAGTGGTTGCCACGATATGACTCTTGGGTACCATCCCGCAACATGAAAGTCTGCTGGTTTCTGAAGTGCACACCACTTCTAAGCCTCGAGGAGAGGTGCAGAAAATAAGACCTTATGGGGTTCTCGATGAAATGGAGAGGTTTACTGCCTCTGATAGAGGGAGACAGAACAGTTGGTGCAGGTCTGGGCACGTAGTTGGCCCTTAGGTATCAATGTGTGTGGCACTAGTTATTTCTGAAGAACTTATGATACTGGGGGCTGGGGGAGGAACAGATAACCTGGGGCAGGCAATGATTAGACAAAGACCGAAGGGATGTTTCTGTGTATTTGACTGCAGCGGCATCTAGTAGCAAGGTCCTAGGACACAAAAGGTCCAGGTTTGACTCAAGACCTACTCAAGTGTTGTGTCCTTTGGGGACCTTTGGCATTGCCTAAGGAATGGCCAGCCCCTGATCATTTAGAAATTGTCTATCTTCTGTGTGCATGTAGGATGCAGTCAATGCCAAAGCCATCCTAGGGGAGCTATCAGGATGTCCCAACTGCCCTATGGCGCCAAGAGACCCAGGAAGGAGATCTTCAGAAACTCCAAGTTGAGTGTCAAAACAGAAGGGGACAATGGAGAAAGTGTGGCTTCCTTCTCCTGCAGGGCTGTGAGATTGGGAGGGGAATACAGGTGAGCCCTGAGCAGGCTTAAGCCTCAGGCAGGCCATCCCAGGGAGTCAGAGAAGGGTCTGTGGAGGCTCAATGTAGCACTGAGCCACCAGGAGCAGGGGGAAGCTAGAATGAGGGTCCCTGGCATGACCCGTTCTATTCAGCTGTGAGTTAGATGCTAGTGACAGGATGGGCCGTAGCCAAGCCCAAAGGGCTTGGATAGGATCGTAAGTAAGCGCATGTGTGATTCAGGGGGACATCCTGTTGATTCTTAGTTTTTGAAATTTAGGATAAGCATGATGGTCTGCATCATTTTCTGAGATTTGTTATCAATAGCAAATATTAGGTTAGTAGGATTCAGAAATATTTTGTGTGGCTTTCATTTTATTCATTATTTCATTTAATTTCATTCATACTTATTCGGTTTTATTGTGTAATAAATGCGTGTTCTGCTCAAATGTACGCAGGTGTGCGCACAGGTGCCCATGCCTGTCTGCATGTATGAAAGCCAGAGGTTATTGCCAGGTGTGGTTCTCTTATCTCTGTCCACCTTATTTTTGAGGCAAAGTGTCTCATTGAATCTGGGGCTCACTTCTTGACCGGATTGTCTAGCTAGCAATGTCTGGGAATCCTCCTAACTCTGCCTCAACAAGTGCTGGGGGCGCAGGTGCAAGTTGCTGTGCCCAACTTGCACAGGTGATAGAGATGCAAACTCCGTCCCCAAACTCCTTGAGGCACTTTGCTCATCTTCTCAGTGCCTATAATTCATTGCTTACTCTGTGTGCAATATATATATTGCTTAAAAAGAAAAACCCCAGCAGAAAGAGAATTAATGTTTTTACCATTCTAATTTTGTGAAATCTTTCTAGTTCAAACCAATTTAGATGTGCCAAAGACCTGGTACTCACAGGTAAAGGTTGAGTCAAAAGCACCCAAGTTGTGCCCCTGGGTGGGCCAAAGCACAGGTGTTTCTGCCCGGGCCTCACAGCTCCTCTGGCTGTGTAGAAGAGCACACACTCTGATAGGGGGATAACCAGATTAGCAGAAGATGAGCAACACTCTAAGCAGATGAGCTAAGCCAGCGGCAAGGGGAGGGCCAGTGGGCTAATCCAGGGAGAGGGTCTGGATCCTTGGCTGGCTGTCGATAAGGCAGCTTGTGAAATCAAGTGTTTGATGAGAAACAGCAGTATGTCAGTTTTTGCTGTGGGGATTCCCAGCCAGTGTGTGTGTGTGTGTGTGTGTGTGTGTGTGTAGCCTATTTTGCCCACTCTTTCTCAGGAAGCAATAATAATGATGTCTATTTCTCATATTTAACTGGCAGCTTGAAAGACAGAATTAAAATACAATGAATGAGATGGGATAGTTAAAATTCCATCAATGTCACAGGGGCCTGAGAAGGGCCTTGGGATCATGGGAGCTAACCTGCCTTGTCCCTGTCTGTACTTTCAGGCTTGCCTTGCCCAGTGGCCAGGAAGAGGGTATCATAAGGCCCCAACATCAGCCCTTCCACCCCACCCAAAATTCTAGTATCTGGTCACCAATGCCCCAAAACCATACCAGCAGAACTTCATATTTTCCAATTTTCATCTACTTAAAAATGCAAATAACCCCAGGATATACAGTCCAGATAAAGGATCTAAGCCTCTCGATTAGGAAGGTTGAGGAATATTGACCATGATGCTGGGAGGATGGGGTGGTGAGCTCACCATATGGGGAACAAGTAGGATTGGAGCGTACAAGCATCCAGATGAAAGACACTGAACAAGTGCCACACCAACACAACCAAACCCAGGCTGTCTCTGGAGCTTTCCTCTGAGCCCCAAACCTCTATTTTCCTCCCCAACATAGGACAATTACCCTTCCTAAGCATTAAAGCTGGCAAGGTTGTGACGGATGCAAACTGTTTGGGTGACTCGTCTTGTGGGTGTGAGCAGTGTTCTCACTGAGATGTGCTCAGCCACACTCAGCCCTCCACTGTCCACATGGCCATGGATAAACGTGTGGAGTCTGTTGAGCACCTTGTGTATATACGATGTTTGTGATTTATATGTGGGGGCGTGGGGCATGCCTACCATGGTACATGTATAGAACTCACAGGGAAATCTTAGTTGTCGGTTCTCACTTCCCACCTTGTCTGAGGCAGGATCTCCTTGTCTCTGCACATGCCAGGTTGGCTGGCCTGTGAGCGGTTAAGGGCTCCGCCTTCTTTGCCTCCCATCTCATCACAGGAGCACTGAGATTGCAGGCTCACACTACCATGCCTGGCTTCTGAGGATTTGAACTTAGATCCTCACTCTTGTAGAGCATAGCTTTATCCACGGAGCCATTCCTCCAGCTCCTCCTACACCTGAGATGGGGACTTGCTGTGTAGCCCTGGCTGGCCTCGAGCTCAAGTAATGGGATGATAGGTGTGCATCCCCACACTTGGCTTATTTTGCACATTTCAACGTGGAGAAGAAGTGCAGTTAGCACTTCCATGAAATACAGTGAAGAAAGGTTATTAATGGACTCCAAATTTGCTGAGTACCTTCAATTGTGGGCTGAAGGTATAAACTTTTGTATTTCGGGCGGATAAACCAAGCAGCAGACGAGGCCAAGGTGTTCCACGTGGGAGAGGTTTATTATGCGGGAATGGGAGAGGGCAGCTAAGTGGGTAGAAGGATAGAAGAGAAAAAGAGAAGAGAAGAGAAGAGAAGAGAAGAGAAGAGAAGAGAAGAGAAGAGAAGAGAAGAGAAGAGAGCGAGGAGGGGGGGGCTTCCTATTTTATACAGAAAATGATGTCACACCAGTGAGGGCGGGAACTGAGCCAAGTGGATTGTGGGATTGAAGGTCATTGTCCTGGCAATGCAGGTCAAGGGTCACATAGTTCCTGGTGCTAACATTCCTCCCTTCTTGTTATTATAAAAGAAGGGGAGAAAAAGAGAGGGGAAACCAATGGTGAAGAGGGAATAGGGGCGTCATGTCTCTTAAGCTACTTCCTGCTGTTTAGGGGCGTCATCAATTTCCAGGGTATATCTGGTCTTCACCATCGGAGTCTGTTTGGAAATCATCTATGGGCAGAGGCTGGTAATCCTGTAACAGGAGCTGGTTAACAGTTTGGTTAGAAATTTTTTGTACTTGTCTCTGAAGGAAGGTAGAGATAAGATTAATAAAACAAGGAGCGAATAATAATGCCAGGAAGATGACCAAGAAAGGTGTTATGAGTGGAAGGATCCACTTCCATATGGGGTTTTCAAAGGTACCAGAACCAGATGTCTCACGGTTGCTGAAGTCTCTTATGTCTGCCTGTAGCTCCTGGATTTTATTTTTTACTATCCCAGATTGGTTGACGTAGAAGCAGCACTCTTCTTGTAGGAATAGGCAAAGGCCACCTTCTTTAGCTGTCAGGAGGTCTAGTCCTTGCCGGTTTTGAAGCACCACAGCTGCCAAAGAATCAATCTGCTTTTGGATAGTAAACACAGTTTACACCAAAGAGAGGAATAGAGGTGAGGTACGGGGTCATAGCAGCACTGGAGTTAGGGCAGCTAANGAAGGGTGAGGTAAGGTTACTTGGTAGCATCACAGGAGAAGATGTAACTAACACTTGAGAACTAGTTCCAGGAGGTACTCATAGCCAGCAATCTTTAAAGTGCCCAGGTCTGGTAACATTAAGGAGCTGGTAGGCTGAAGTCAANNTCTGAAGCAACAGGCAGAATGACAAGTTAGTATTATTCATTAGGGGTGAAGTCAGGGAAGTAAGAACCTTGGAGGAATGCTTGATTATCTCTCCTACCTTTTCTATGTCTAGAGGTGGAGCAACTGAGACGTACTTTCTCTGAATATGGATGGTACTTACTGGGGAACTAGACTGAGTTTTGCGGTAGATCTTACCAGTAACTCCTATTTCCCACCTGGGGTCCCATGGGTCACGGATGTAGAAGAAGAGTGTCTTGCGGAATCAAAAGAAGAAGGGATTAATTCGTGTCCCTAGCATGTGTATCTCATAAGACCAGTATGGGCAGCCCCCATACTCATCAGAAAATACTCATTTTCTGCAATAATCTTTTGTCTGGTCAAAAAGAAAACAGGTATAAAGGTCATAATATGTGGATGGAGCCACAGATATAGGAATGATGGCAATCTGGATCGGCTCCTGGCACCCGGCTATGTAGCAGTTTCCTGATCCTATTTGGAAAGTCTGCTTGTTGTCAGCAGATGTTTTTCAAACTTCGAATCTCCAGACGTAAGGACTACCCTTGATGGAAATGAACAGCAGGGAAAAGATGAAAAGGTCACAACTAATCCAGTGTCTCATCCAGCGAGGTCAGGTTTGGTTGTCGGGGTGAAACCTCATTCTCTAGGATGGGGGACAAGATGGGTGGTCTTGGTGTCTTCCAGAGCTTAACAGAGCACGGTCCTGTTAGGGCTTAAAAGGACCCTGCCACTTTGGAGAGAGAGGTGAAGGTTGATGACCTGGAGGAGATAAAAGGACCTGGTCTCCAATATTAACAGGTAATAGGAAGGAAGCAGAGTGTGGTTGAGGTAAGCAAAGTTCCATAGGGGAAAGTGAAGATGAGAGAGTAATGGGGTAAGCAAATGATCTGGGAGGGGAGAGCACTTGGGCGAGAAGCCAGGAGTTAGGACTGGACATGAGTTTAAAAGGTGAGATGAGGAGAGGTCGCTTGGGGAGAGCTC
>NC_034594.1:17824467-17826711 GCF_900095145.1 Mus pahari | reverse complement strand
ACACACACACACACACACACACACACACACACACACACACACACACACCACTTATATTAGTAATCACAATGTTAGTGATCATGGAACATTAAATATCTCCTTCCTGACTGGGTCATCCTTGCACTCCAAAGGTTTTCAGCCATACCCTACTGGACCATGGTTTTGAGTCGGGGCTAAGATGGCTCCAAAAAGAGTCCCAGGCAGTCCTGAGCTACATAATGAAATCCTGTCTCGAAAAGGAAACATTGATCTAATAAATCAATTGTATGTGTTCTGTGTTTCTTCATAGGATCATGCACCATGATAGCAACAATGATATAAATATAATTTTGCTGCTCAAACTTAATTCTCTCTTATATCCTGATAAATAACTCCTCATGAATTTTGGCTATGACCAAATAAATTATCACTAACCATGATTATGCTCAAATGAATTATATAGTAGAACAAAATAAAAAATTGATGAATTTTTAAAAAGATTTATTTATTACTATGTATGCAATGTTCTGCCTGTTTGTATGCCTGTACACCAGCAGAGGGCACCAGATCTCATTATACATGGTTATAAATCACCATGTGGTTGCTGGGAATTGAACCTAGGACCTCTGGAAGAGCAACCAGTGCTCTTAGCTCTGAGCCATCTCTCTAGCCTCCCAATTGTTGATTTTAAAATATATGGTTTAATTGTGTGTGTGTGTGTGTGTGTGTGTGTGTGTGTGTGTGTGCATGATGGGTGCCTATAGAGACTAAAAGGTGTCAGATCCCCTAGAGCTGGAGTTATAGGTGCCTATGAGTTGCCTGATGGGCATGCTGGCAACTTGAATTTTGATTCTTGTAAAAGAAAAAAGTCCTTTGAATGCTGAATCCAGACCAGCTTCTGACCATTTTAGGCGTTTGTTTGCATTATTCCCTGTTTCTGCTCCTCTTCACAACCATCTTTAACACTGGACCCTCTCTTTATCTCCCAAGGGTAGAGTCATCCCAAGGACAGAAACATGAAAGCTTAGATGTTCTGGCAATTCCTATGAACACCAATCACCTCCCAGACTCAGAACATATATTAAACTAACATCTACTTTATTTTCAAAGGTAATGAATAAATAGAGCCGATTAAGGCTGTAATGTGCATGTTAATAGGAGGAAGTTGACAGTTCTCTTGTCTGTTTCTTACATTGATGAATATGTTGTGAATCTTCTATTCATGTCCCACTAACATTCAACTTTTGATAGTTTCCCTTCCAGTGCTCGTGAGATTTTAATGTAATCCTAACAGACCTTTTATTGTTCTTTTAAGAAACCATCTCCCCACCCCCATCTGCTTGAGTCCCCATAAATAATTCTTCTTGTGATTTGAGTACATTTTACATTTTCCTCCTTAGTTCACTCATTGAAAGCCTAGAAATGCCGACTTCTAACTAGATGCTGTCTATTCTTTTTTGGGTGCACTTTTATGTTTTAATTCCTAATACAATTTAATGTTTAATATTATTGGGTTGATTTTGATATAAGGTCTACACAATTTAACGAAGTTTCTTTAAATTTAAGCAAAGTTAAATTTAATGTGAGACAAAAAAAAGGTAAAGAAAGAAAGAAAGAAAGAAAGAAAGAAAGAAAGAAAGAAAGAAAGAAAGAGAAAGAGAGAGAGGGAGAAAGAAAGAGAAAATAGAATTCTGGGAAGGTCGGCTATCTAATGACTTATTTACCCCATTCCTTAACTGCACTGTTAGGTGAAATCCATTGTTGTATAGCTCCAGATTCACCCTTCAGTATACCCCATAGCAATGGGCAGAATTTCTAGAAGACTTTCATCCTTTTGGTGTTGAAATTTCTCAGTAGAGGACACTGGCACGACAGGGAGCAGAAAGGGGCTCCCCTGTTACTTCTCGGGTGCAAGCATTGGTGAGAAAGCAGAAAGGAGGAGACGCAGGCCGTGTCTTGGCCAGCAGCTGGAAGGCACAGTCCCCTGATGGTGCTCAGCCTCAGCTTGCTGTGAGTCACCTCCCTGCAGCTTTATATTGAAGACCTTACTGATGAAGCTGCTATAGCTCTCACCTGCATCAGTGTCTCAAATCCCTCTGCTTGCACGTGGCCCCTCCCCAGTTTGCCTTCCAATCTTTTTTTTTTCCTTTTTAAAATTATTTTATTAGATATTTTCTTCATTTACATTTCAAATGCTATCCCGAATGCCCCCTATACCCTCTCCCCCCTACGCTGCTCCCCTGCCCACTCACACCCACTTCTTGG
>NC_034594.1:17783017-17823332 GCF_900095145.1 Mus pahari | reverse complement strand
GTATCTGGGTTTGGTGGCTAATGATGGGATGGATTCCCGGATGGGGTAGTCTCTGGATAGTCCATCCTTTCATCTTAGCTCTAAATTTTGTCTCTATACCTATATCCTTTCATGGGTATTTTGTTATTTATTCTAAGGAGGAATGAAGTATCCACGTGTTGGTCTTCCTTATTCTTGATTTTCTAAGCAAATTCAGAATAGAGGGAAACATCTTTAACGTGATGAAAGTCTTTCAGGATGTTAATATCATGCTTGATTTGGAAGCAGATCAGGAGCAATGCCTCTGCTTAACTCTACACTGGAATTCCTAGCAAATACAATATAGAGAAACAGCAAAGGCTTTGAGGTGAGGAGAAGATAGCTGGCTACTGGCAGATGGCATGTGGAAAACCTGAGCAGTATATCAAAACTGGAAGCAGTAAGTGAATCTCAACCTGAGCAGTATATCAAAACTGGAAGCAGTAAGTGAATCTCACAAGTCAGTTAATACATAGATCTCAGTTGTTCTATAGTCTAATGACACACACTAGAAAGGGAAGCTTAAACATACCCTTTTCACAGGACCAAGCACATCAGCTCAGGATGGAACCACATTTGCATATTATGGAGGGTGTTGTGAAGTCTCAGAAACTGATGGATGTCTTTCTTCCATACTGAGCTGCCGATTCCATGGGATCCCTGCCAATAGCCTGGTGGGCATTTCTGAAGAAACTGCATTCTGAAACTTCATAGGAGATCAAAGGAAACAGTTACAAAAACCACCCTGAAAGAGGGAGCAGGACTGGAGGATTTAGTGTCTGATTGCAAGATTCTGGATGAAGCTTTAATAGTCCAAACTGAGTGTTAGTGTCTTAAGAAACAGACTAGTCAAGCAAAATAGAAATTCAGAAAAATATCCATATATATTCATATAATATATTCATAATCATATATTCGTATATACTCAACTGATTTTGATAAAGGTCCTGAGACAGGTTGTCATCGTTAGCTTTCATAAACATAACACAAATGGAGATGTGCTTGAGAAGAGGCAATCTCAACTAAGGAGCTGTCTCCATCAGATTGGCCTTGTGGGCAAGCCTGTGGGGGCATCTTCTTGACTGGTGATTGATGTGGGAAGGCCCAACCCACTGAAGGTGGTACATCTGTGGGTGGCCCTGGGCTGTATAAGAAAGGTAGTTGAGCAGACCAGGAAAACAGGCCAGATTGTTTCACCAGGATCCCTGCTTCAGTCCTGCCCTGGCTTCCCCTGATGAGGGCCTGTAACCTGTAAGCCAAATAAACCCATTCCGCCACAAGTTGCTTTTGATAATGGTATTTATCACAGAGCCAGAAAGTAAACTCTAATGTAAGTCATCGAAAGGGTTCTAAACATATTGGATAGGTACAGATAAAAGTCAATGCCAATCCCTGCCTTACTTAGGAAGGGAAACTGATTTCTGATAGATTGTAGATAGACTTAAACATAAGAGCCATGGGACTGCAGAGATAGCTCAGTGGTTAAGTGCATTTGTTCTTGAGAGGACCTGGGTTCTGTCCCCAGCATTCACATTGTGCTACTAATGACTGCCTATAATTCCATTTCCAAGGGATCCAGTACCCTCTTCTGCCTGTGTTCACACAGAACATAGACAGACAAGCAGGCACGCATATAAACACATCACTAAAAATTAACTTTAGAAAGAATCAATAGCTTTCCATGTATTCAGGCCTCTGGAGGAGAAAAATATTTGTCAATCTTACCCCACCTGCGAACCCTACAAACCACGTAAATAACCAGCCTGGCAAGACAGGTCTACCATCACAATAATGCCCTTCCAGTAACCACTTTGTTATTGGATTTAAGGTCTTCTCCACAACATGAAACCCATATGTGGCACCATTATTAGGCTAGGAACCTGTGCTAGACAGGTGGTAGGCCCAGGGGTAGAACCTATTACTATTGGTCTGTCAAATGGACATATCATTAAACTGATTCCTAATAGATCAGTGCATTTCTCAACTCCAGTCAGAAAAGCGTCTTTTTCTAGTAGATGATGATCAACATAGAGACTGACAATTGGTCAAGGTACAAGGTACACTCAACCCTAAGTGGGACATCACCGGTGCCACACCCCAAGGTTGAGAGGTCACTGAGTGGGGAGGGGGCAGAAAGACTATAAGGGTCAGAGTCGGTGGATGACTATGAGCTAATGGTTTTCTGGACACAACAGGGCAGCTGCACAGGAACTGTGCAAGCTCCAGCCAGACAAGATCCTGGTATGGAGAGGGCAGGTTGACCAGAAGTCCCCACCCCTAGCTGAGGAGCTATCATCTACTGGTGGCTACTGGGAACTGGGGAGTCAGCTTTGTTGAAGGGTAGGTCCCTAGGTGGGTCCACCATTCTCTGTTGGATGTCCATGAACTCAGGAGATGGCATGATTTGGACTTTATGGGCTTATAAAGAAGACACAAGTTGGGTCCAGTAGGCAAGGGAGAATGTATCTGGAGGGAGTTGGAGGAGGTGTGAACATGGTCAAAATACATTGAAATTCTTAAAGAATGAATAACAATGAACTAAAGTGAAAGACATTAAGCATTTTTGAAAGACTGGAGAAAGAGCTGAGCACCGAAATATAGGATGAACTTTGAAAGTGTCAGGTTTTTTTAACTCAGCTAGCTCCCGAATCATTGAGACAGAGACCTGTTAAGTTTATTAGTGAGCTTTCAGCACTGTGACTGGGCAGGTTCTAAGCTATTCTAATGTCTATGGTATCTACTTCCCAGCCACATGCCCTGAGATACTTGTATTGAGTCCACAGCTCTGTAGTGCCCGTCATCAGAGAACTCCCTTGGCGGCTCCTCCTCATGCCCGACCTCATTGCAATCTCCTTCCTTCCTGGACCCTCACCTGCCTCCTGGCCAACTCCTTCTTCCTGGCTCTTCTGCCCAAGACCCCCTGGCTGGGATCAGAAGTCTAGCTTTCTATCTCCTCTGCCCAGACATTGGCTGTTCAGCCTTTTATTAACCAATCAGAGATAACTGGGGATATATATATATATATATATATATATATATATATATATATATATATATATATATGTGTGTGTGTGTGTGTGTGTGTGTGTGTGTATACATATACATATACATATCCCTTCTTTTCATTTAATCTTTTTTGTTTTTACACTCCAGATTTTACTCCCCTCCTGGTCCACCCTCCAGCTGTTCCACATTCCATACTTCCTCCCTGCCTCCCTGTCTCCAAGAGGATGTCCCCACCTCTCCACCTCCCACCCCACCAGACCTCTAAACTCCCTGGGGCCTCCAGGGAGGATTAGGTGCATCATCTCTGACTGAACACAGACCCGGCATTCCTCTGTTGTATATGTGTTGGGGGCCTCGCATCAGCTGGTGTGTGCTGCCTGATTGTTGGTCCAGTGTTTGAGAGATCTCGGGCATCCAGGTTAGTTGAAACTGCTGGTCCTCCTACAGGGTCGCTCTCCTCCTCAGCTTCTTCCAGCTTTCCCCTAATTCAATCACAGGGGTCAGCAGCTTCTGTCCATTGGTTGGGTGCAAATATTTACCTCTTACTCTTTCAGCTGCTTGTTGGGTCTTTTGGAGGGCAGTCATGCTAGGTCCCTTTTTCTGAGCGTCTCAGTAATAGTGTCAGGCCTTGGGGCCTCCCATTGAGCTGGATCCCACTTTTGGGCCTGTCACTGGACCTTCTCTTCCTCAGGCTCTTCTCCATTTCCCTCCCTGCAGTTCATGCATGTCCTTTTGGGTCTGAGTTACCTCACTCAGGATGATATTTTCTAGTTCCATCCATTTGTCCGCAAAACTCAGGATGTCCTCATTCTTAATAGCTGAGTAGTATTCCATTGTGTAAATGAACCACATTCTCTGTATCCATTCTCCTGTCATGGGGAGATTCTTCGATATTCATGCCAAAGCTGGTTCTGGACTGCAGCTAGATCTCAGGGCATAGAAATCACCATCTGAATACACAGAGCAACCCCCAACACTGAAACGCAAGTGTTCGTTGCTTTTTTCTTTTGACTTCAGACATAATTGGATCCACGTGACTGGCTGCTCCAAGCTCCAGCTGATTTCACCAGGAGAGACTACATATACTTTGTACCATAAGCCAAAATAAAACCTTTCCTCATTATGAAAACAAGACTTTAAATGCATATACAAACAAACAATCCCAGAATGCTTCCATAGGACACAAAAAGTTTAATATACCAAAACAATGAACTGCACTTTCATCACATTAAAAAAATAATCTCTCCCTGCCAAAGGATACCCTGGGGTAAATGAAGAGGATGTCCTATGAAATATATAGCATGGACTCTATGGAGTTATATCAACTATGGTATATGAACAAATAAACGAGATACTCCAGATCAGAGGACACTGATCCTGGTTCAGACCCCCAGTGGTGCAACTTTTTTCTTTTGCCATAAAGGACATTGTCAGTCAACTGGTGAGTTTGGAACAAGGTCCACTGATTGTAAAACCCTGGTAGTATCAATGTACTGTTTTTGATCACATACTCTGAAATAATACAGATAAAAGAATATAATTATAACTTCAATTTTTTCAAATCCTATTTTTAATGATGGGTCTTAAACACTTTAACCTTCTTTCTAGCCTACCACCACCAGAGGTAGTGGAAAAGAAAGGATACGTAGGGAGTGGACCTGTTTAGAAAGTTTCTTTGGAGCAACTCCCAGCTGGCTATGTTGTCTGGACATCAGCAGTTCAGTTCACAGGTCAGCAGGCAGCTGCAGCTCGAACCACTCGCAAACACTTCACAGATACACCAGCAGTCTAGTTCAGTAGTGTTGGGATAGCAACAGAGTTGACACGACCTAGCAGAGACAGCCAGGCCTCAACCTCAATTTGAGTTGGCAGGAGGGACCAAGAGGAACACCAGGAGAAGTTCTCGGCTGTGCCTCTCTCAGGGAAGCGAAGATCAGTAAATATTTGAGACCCACAAGCGTTGCACAGGTAGCTTGTTCCAGCAAGCCAAGCTCTGTCTCCATCACTGTCTGTCAGTCCTATTTATACCCTCCAAACATCGAATGTCCTCCAGGTGCCTTGTCTCAGCACGTGCGTCTGTCTCCGCTGACGTCAACCTGCCAATCAGCTCAAGTCCTTGGAAGTGGCAACAAACCGCAGACGGTTTTCGGTGCATTTCTCTCTATGGAATCCTGACAAATGCAGCTCAACTACACAATGAAAGGCAGACCAATACACATATGTCATTAGCAAAGGATCCTTCATCACGTGTCCTTTCACATGCTTGCTTTAGCAGAACATCCTCTCCTGTGTCTGCTTCAGCAAAACATTCCTTTACCAGTCTACCTTAGCCTTTGACACCTGTGTCCGTTTTTACAATAAAAGTCCCTTCATATGTTTACCCCAGCAAAACACCATCCAACCGGTCTTCCAAAGAACCCTTACATTTCCACTTCATATAATCTCTATCATTTAGTCTGAAATTGTTTGGAGAAAATGTTGCGCTGTGAATGGTGGCACACATTTGTAATCTCAGAGCATGGGAGGTTGATGAGGGCAGATTGCTACAAGTTCAAAGCCAGCCTGGGCCACATAGCAAGAACCTCATCTCAAAAAGCAAACAAACAAAATTACATGGAGCAACACAGAAGAGACAGGAACAGAGAGACAATGTGGTAAAACCGAGGTCGAGATGTTGAAATGGTAACATTTGTGGGTTAGGAAAGGCAATATGGGAAATCCTTTAAACTGTTTTTGCAATGTTCCCATAAGTCTTGAGTTATTTAAGAGAACTGTTGTAAAAAGGAATGTGTAGATAAGCTCCAGCCACAGATAAAATAGTCACACATCTGACAAAGGATTCGTTTTTTAAAGCGCATAAAAATTCCGTGTGCTGATAACAAGAAACAACTCTGTCAACAAGCAGGGATACTGTTTGAATAAAGACATCTTGTCAAGGAAGATACAAGGGATGGGGAATCTACTGATGGGAAATACTCAGTGTCGTTAGTGTCAAAGTCCTAATAAGAAGGGTGAAATACAAACTAACATTATAGTAAGTTACTAGTGCACACGCCCTAAAGTGACTACATCATCCACAAAGTGACAGATCCAGGTCTTGGAAGCTACATAGAGTCACAGTCACATTAGTGTTGGTAGTATAACAGGGTACAGTTTGGAAGCAGGTAACTCCTTTCTTTTTCTTAATATTTTAGTCAGCATGCAAAATAATGCACATCAGCGCGATGTTCCTACACGCCTCTCATTTTAATTATTTACTCCACTCCTCATAGCTCTCCTGTGCCTCTCCCCATCTCTTCCTGGCCCTTTCCCTTCCCCCTGATTGTCCCTCCTGCTTTCATACCACACAGATCTTATCACCCTTTCTTTGTCCTTCCTCCTGGCCCTAGCCTCATCTTCCTTCCTTATAAATCCTCTTTATATTTCCATGCTATTTATAATATGTATTTCACATATGTATAAATCCTATTTTAATTTTCAGGCTATTTTTATTTACTCTTTGGCAATTTATTTACATCTATGCAGTGTGTCCTGGTGCAGGCTCTCGGCTTCACCTCACTTTCCCCAGACACCCCTCAATACATGTCTCTCTCACCTTAGCGTTCTTTGGTTTGCTCATTTGCGTGGTTGGTTTTGTTTATTTGTAACCCGCTTAGTTCACTGACCACTGCCTGCTAGGATGCTGACTGGTCTCTCCGATGGCCTTGAACTTGCACAGCGATCCTAGCTGTTGAGGTTTCCTGAGTATAGCAGGCGTGCCATGTGCAGAAGACATCGTCTCACCGTTCTCCTTCCCACCCTCCAGCTCTTACAATCTCTCTGTTCCCCGTCCATCGTATTCCCTGTGTCCGGAGGTGGGAATGATGTAGGTGTATTTAGGGCTTGAAAGGACAACATAAACCCCACTTCACTCCATGTAAGGACCAGGCCTGATTTTGGAAAGAAGGTCATAAGGCACCAGCTCCAGGAATAGACCATAAGTCCCAGAAACTAGGGCATAAGACACCAGCTCCAGGAATAGACCATAAAATCCAGAGATAAGGTCATAAAACCCCCTCCCAAAGAACAGCCTGAGGATAACCACAAAAATGGGGAAATATCTTATCTCAGGATGGGCCATCTGGACTGGGTAGTCCTAGCTCATCCTATGGTTAAACATTCATGACATAGGAATGAAGACCGCTGACCACCTGTGACTCCCTAGAACCCACTAATGAAATTTTAATTACCTAATCCTTCTAGAGAGTTCTCCTGGTTCTCTATAAGAAGGCCTGTGTGCCTTTGTCTGGGGTTACCATTTCAAAAAATGGTTAATCCCCGCATTCTGATTGTTTGTGCAGAATAAATACTCTGTCTTTGCATAGTATCTGAGTCTGGGATCCAGTGATCTCCGGACCCTTACAGGCTGAACACACAATAGTCACGCATTCTCCACACTTTGACGAGCTCTGGATCTTTCTGTTTCCCACTGCGGAAAGAGCTTCTCTGGTCAAGACTGAGAGCACCACTAACCTATTGGTATAAATATAAGTATTTGGAGACACTTGGGCATCATGTGCATGTACATTCAAATGTTCATGATTTAAAAAATAAAAATGTAACTTTTGCTTTCTAAACCTGTGTGGATCTGAGCCCATCTCTTTTTCTGCCAGTGTCTTAAGCTTACTCATCTTTACAGCTAAATACAATTCCATTTTATGTATGTACCACATTTTCTTTATCCATTCATCTGTCAACGGACCCGAGACTGGTTCCTTCTCTTAGCTATTGTGAACAGTGCAGTAATAAATATGGATGTGAAAGCTCACAACTGCAGGCTACAAATCCATCATTGCGGGAAAGTTGACTTAGTGAGGGTTTAACTGCTGTGAGGGGACACCATGACCAAGGCAACTCTATAACAGAAAACATTTCATTGGGGCTGGGTTACAGTTCAGAGGGTTAGCTCATCATCATCATGGTAGAAAACATGGCAGCATTCAGGCAGACGTGATGCTGGAGGAGCCGAGCATTCTACATCTTGATCGGCCAAGAGGAAACTCTGATTCCACACTGGATGGAGCTTGAGCATAGATCTCAAAGCCCACCTAACAAGACAACGCATACTCCAACAAGGCCACGCCTCCTAACAGTGCCCTCCCTGTAGCCAAGCACCGAAACACAGGAATCTATGGGTGCCACACCTACTCAAATTACCACAGAAGTCAAGGCAGGAACTTGAAGCAGCCGGTCACACTGGTCACAGTCAGGAGCAGAGAGAAATGAATACATACATACTACTGTGAGAAAGATTTATCATGCAATTTGAGATCCCAACTGAGGAGACCTTCACCACCCACATTTAGGCTGAATCTCCCCATGTCAATGAACATAATTGCTACAATTCCTCACAGGTGTGCTCACTGGCCAACTTCATCAACAACCCTTCACCGAAACTCTTTTCAGGTGATCCTAAATTGTGTCAAGTTGACAGAATTAACCATGACACCTGGGTAGTCGGAATGGGGGTCGTTAGCAATGGGGCACTAGGGCACTTCCTAAAAAGAAGGCAACCCTCCATATCTGGTGACAACACAGGCACGTGGCCCAGATGAGTAGCTGATATTTATACATTTAGTTGGCTAGAAATTACACGCTGTTAAAATTATAATAGATGTGCCTTTAAATTTAAGATAAGTGCACTGCGTGTGCCTGGTACCTGTGGAGGAGGCCAGAAGAAGGGGCTGGATCTTCTGGAAGCAGAGTTATAGATGGTGGTAAGCCCCGACATGGGTGCTGGAAACTGAACCCTATTCCTCTGGAAGAGCCAGGGCTCTTAACCACCAGGCCATCTCTCTAGCCCCTAGATCATCTGTATTTTTAAATCATTGAGTACAGCAGGAGGACAAGAGGCTATCTACCTTCAGCGCCTGTGAATTCATCCTGAGACCAGCCCCAACCTTTCCTGGAACACTACCGTGTTATAAGCGTCGCAGCTTCTTTCCCTAATTAAACCACATTTCTGAAGATCTTCATGTTATAACAATGTCATCCTTCCAGGAACTCAGATTTTAAATCTTAAGACTCCTCCATTTCTTTTATAAACCACATCCATTCCTGAGACACATCTCACCTGTCAATCTTCACACTAAATCTGGACTTTTCCGCACCTCCACTTCCACCACTTGAAGGGCACCCCTGCCCTCTTAGAAGCGTCACTGTGACCCATCCTGCAGCCAGCTGCCCTAGGATGTGGCAGCACCATCCTTCTCTTTTTCTTTCGCATCTTTGCTCACACATCCTTTTCTCAGGGTGGCATTTTCCCAGTGTCCTGTTCAGGATCAAACCATTTCTCATCCCACGCGGACTTTTTGCCTTCCTGTCATGCCCCCACTTTCCTTCACACCACCGTCCCCACCCCTGTCTCCTGTAAGCACCACAAAGGCATAGACTGTTTCCCTCTTTTCCTTTGCCTCCCAGAACCTACAATGAAGTTGAGCGCATGGCAGACGGCGCTCACTGCATTCTTCCTCGGAGTTTGGCTCCCAGCTTGGATACCCAGTTCAGGAATGCAAATGGACAAAGGAGGAATCCTTTCCCATTCTGTGGATAACGGAGGTTAACACACATCAACATGCCTTGACCATCAATGATTCAGTTTCTGTGTTTGCAGCATTGAAGCACAGGCTCCACACTTGTTCCTTAGCCTCTAGATCGGGGTGTGTGTGTGTGTGCTCAAACCGTGGGCCGAGACCCTTTGGGGTTGAATGACCCTTTCACAGCGTGGCATATCAGATATCCCACCTGCCAGCTTATTTGCATTTTAAGATTTATAACAGTAACAACAACACAGCTATGAAGTAGCAACAAGAATAATTTTATGTTTGGAGGTCACCACATTACTGCCTCTGGACCCTGTGATGAGACACTGTGACAAGAAGCCACAGACAGGTCGAATTTCCAACTCTAGCAACTAGGTGTGTCTGAACACCATCCAAGAAGGGAGTCAGGCAAGATATCTGAGGGCTTGTGAGAAAACTCTGAGAAATCAAGAGCCTTGTGACCTCTGTTTCTTAAAAAAACAAAACAAAACAAAACAAAACCAGAATCGCTCTTGGATTAAGCTCTCACGCCTCTCCCAGGTGTATTGTGTATTTGTGATTCTTCGAATTATTTATTTCAGATTATTTATTACAGCTGGCTATTGTTTATTTATATGCCTCTATGGAAAAACATGGGCTGTGTGCGCTGGCCTGCCACGTGTGTAAGATTTATTTATTTATTATATGTAAGTACCCTGTAGCTGTCTCCAGACACTCCAGAAGAGGGCATCAGATCTTGTTACGGATGGTTGTGAGCCACCATGTGGTTGCTGGGATTTGAACTCTGGACCTTTGGAAGAGCAGTCAGGTGCTCTTACCCACTGAGCCATCTCACCAGCCTGTGCGACTCTTCTTAACCCTCAGAGTGTAAGTTGTGTGATGCTCTGTGTAAAGCCAGCTAGTGCATGAGGCTTTCCTGCTCACTAATCTCCTCTCCCCAGGTCCTACTGCCTCCTGCTGGAGGAGCGAGCAGTGACAGGGCTGAGCAAGGGAAGGAGAGGCTTCTGTGGGACAGGACTAAGATCCTCTGAAATGTCTCATCTAGGTGACATTTAAATCATGCAAATGTGTCCCACTTATCTGCAAGCGGACACAGCACACACGGTTTGATCTGATGTGGGACAAGGAATGACATCTCCAAGGAGGTGTTTTACATTCCCACTGAGCTCTCTGGGAAGTGCTGCTTGTGAAGTTTCCATCTCCATTTGAGTTCTGATTTCTCACCAAGAGGTGAGAATTTATTGTTTCTGCTTCTGCTAGTTTTCCCTTGTTCCACCCCTCAGTCTTTATCCTTTGCCCCCCCAGTCTTTATCCTTCCCTTCTCCTCTCTCTCCTCTCCCCTCTCCTCCCCTCTTTTCTCTCCCCTCCCCCTCCCTCCTCCCCTTGTCCCCCCTAACCCCAACACCATGACTTCCATTTGCCCATGGGGATAAGAATACCTCCATCGTCATTTTCTTTCCTCTGTGCTCTCACTGCTGGACCCTGGATTACTACTAACACAAATAGCAACTCTCTTGTCAAAGAAGGGGGCGTAGAACATGGAAGGCAGACCTAGAACGTTCTCTGAAGATTACTAACAGCATTAGATCTCTTCCCATACCTGAGTCTGCTCATCAAACCTGTCCACTGAGAAAAATAAATAAAGGGAAACTTAGGACAAGGGCTGACTAGCTCAAGGTTAAGTGATACATTTAATTTGTACTCACAACCACTTTTTGGAATCCAAATTTTGCTCTTTGTAGATAAATGCTCTGCACCTGTACCCTGAGTTCTTTGAAAGTGATGTCACAGGATGGAGAGCCTGGTGGGTTTTTAATGAGTGAGCCCACTTATTAAAAAGAAGGCACAGAACTGGACCACAGGCCAGAGAGCCCAGAAGCAGAGCAGGCTCAGTCTTGGAGGCCTTTGAACTCCCTTGGTACCTGGGAGGGAGGGAGGGTCAGGGGCTCAGGCCTGAGAGGGAAAAGCCCTATTCAGAGACTGGAGCTCCTTTCTAGTCACCTGCTCAGGTCCTGGATGTCCAGGAAGGAAGGACTTGCTAAAACCTCCCCAGGAGAGCTCCTGGTCCTCCCAGTACTCTGGCAAAAAGTAAATCAAGATTAGCACATGAAAGAAGCCAGTTTGCAGAAGACATGACATCATCTAATGAACAGTGTGTATGAGACAGTGTCCTAAACTACAAACTGGGGCAGCAGGTGAGTGTGTGTGTGTGTGTGTGTGTGTGTGTGTGTGTGTAAATAAATGACCACAAGCAGGTGTCTGTAAGCAGGTGTTTGTGTGTGTGTGTGTGTGTGGGGGAATTAATGAACACACACAGGTGTCTTAAGCAGGTGAGTGTATGTATGTGGGTGGTAATAAATGACCACACACAGGGTTCTGGGTGCATGTGAGTGTGTGTGTGGGGGGGGTAATGACCATACACAGGGGTCTGGGTGCAGGTGAGTGTGTGTGTGTGTGCATGTGTATGTATGTGGGTGGTAATAAATGACCACACACAGGTGTCTGGATGCAGGTGTGTGTGAGTGGTAATGACCACACACAGGTGTCTGTAAGCAGGTGTGTGTGTCTCTGTGTGTGTGGGTGGGTAGTAATAAATGACCACACACAGGTGTCTGGGTGAAGGAGTGTGTGTGTGTGTGTGTGTGTGTGGTAATGACCACACACAGGTGTCTGGGTGCAGGTGAGTATGTGAATGTGTGTGTGTGTGTATGTGTGTGTGTGAGGGGGGGTGGTAATGACCACACACAGGTGTCTGGGTGCAGGTGAGTGTGTGAATGTGTGTGTGTGTGAGAGGGGTGGTGGTGGTAATGACCACACACAGGTATCTGGATGCAGGAGTGCATGTTTCAGGTAGCAGTAAATGACTGCACACATCGTCTGGCTGCTTTCTGAACTCATTCGTCAGGCCCCCAGCCCACATCTACTCCTGGACTGCCTTTCCCTCTCGTATCCATTTCTGTTCTGCAGCTATCCTAAGGGCCAGGACTTTTTCCCATCTCCTCCTGGCGGCTGGGACTTAACCTCTGCTCCGTTTTCTTTTAAACTCTAATTCCCCTGAGTGTCTTAGTTATTCCAACTCTAGATTCTTTCATCAGCAAGGTTAAAAACTCCAAAAGGGAACCTCAGTTTCCCCAGGAACAGGGGAATGAGAGCTCACGTAGGGCAGTGGAAGTGGTAGCTGTAAGAAAAGGCAGGCCTCACCTCAGACTGAATCTTTGGAAGTAGGGCTTGCAAGTCCCTGTATAGTTAATAGGGCCATTTGAAGACAGATTAAAGCTGCAAGCCTCCACTGTAGGTGGTCCCTCAGTATGGTGGTTCCAGGACCCTTGTGGATACAAAACTCTGCAGATGCTTAAGTCTCTTATAAGACATGATGTGATATTTGTACAGGATTCTGTGCCCATCTTCCTTTAGGGAGATTTAAAATCTCTAGATGACACAATTCTTAATACAATGTGAGTGCTGTGTAGACAGGTGTTATCCTGTATTCTTCAGGGGGATCGACAATTACAAAGTCTGTGCATGTTAGTACAGATGCACTTTTCCTGCATATTCTCTGAGACTGGTTAAATCTACAGATGTGGAACCTGTCTGCTCATGCAGATGCAGACTGCAATCACCACCTCCCATGGTTTCTAGATGCCTACACAGGAAGGCAGCAGGGCTAATACAGATTCCCAGCAGCCGAGAATCATGTCCATACTTCCTGGAAGGACAGAAACATTCGCAGAGGTGTTGGAGACTGTGAATAAGTTTGTTAGACATTGCCTCCAAAAGCTCCCAGGGAGAGGTTTAAGGCACTGCAGCATTTCCACAGGGACCGTGTGCAAGTCCCCACAATGGCAAAGCTACTTTCGAAACAATAATTGAAGCAGGATAGAAAAACAGAGACAATTATGGGGACATGGAAAGGAAAAAAAAAAAAAGAGCCTTTCATTTTGGAGACTGGCTGAGGCCAGCTGAGGACCAAGAATTCTTGCACAGATGATTCAGTGTTAAGAGTACTTGCTGCTCTTTCGGACGACCCTGGTTCGGTTCCTAGCACTCACATGGTGGCTCACAACCATATGTAACTCCAGGCCCAGGGGATCCAGCACTCACTACTATCTTCCATAGGTACTAGGCACCTATGTGGTGCACAGACAACCCTGCAAACAAAATGCCCATACACATAAACAAATCTTCAAAAAAATGTTCGGGATAATCGCCAACATTTTCAGTGAAGGTTGCCAATGTAGAAAGGGTATTTGCTTTATACAGAAACATTTTCCATGAAGAGAGCGAAAACAGCAGATCAGTTTAAGGTCTGCTTATAGATGGTCTCCCCACGGCTGACTCCTTTCCTGGTGTATTCTGGAACTCTCACAGGCAAGACAATTAACTCTTAAATACAGTGACATATGCTAATTTCCTGCATCCCTGTGACCTAGAGTTTGGACTTCCAGTGATGATGCGGGTTTTTTTTTTTTTTTTTTTTTTGTAGGTTTGCTGTTGATTCAGTGTTAAATGTTACAGAGCTCTTACACTGTCGGAACCAGGCCTGAGATCCCCCAAAGGAAGAAATGGTGGAATGGACAGCCTCATCCACCCAGACAGTGCATTAAAACTTGATCTATATGCATTTTGATCATTTCGCAATCTTAAAAATTTATTGCAAGACTTGGAATTTACATCTGCTGCAGATCTTCAGCGTTCCAGTACAGGGTGCCATTAAACAAACCTCCTCGTGTCTCTGTTCCCGTCTTCAACCATAACCCCAAACAGAATGTGTGTGTCACGCTGGAGTAAAGCAGACTTTAAGGGAAGTTTGTGGCTCAAGGTGTGAGATTACTTGTTAAGGTTTCTGGTGCCCAAATGAAGTCTTCAGTTTAACTAAGAATCTCAAGTCTCTAATCACCCAACCTCGTCCTGGCTGGTTCAGCTCATGCCAACATTATTGCCCAGAAGTGGCATCCAGTCTGGTCAGGAGACACTGGCCTCCATCTCCTGCTTCCTACACTGGTGCACTAATCCACTAAACTCCAAGACAGGCTCTCAAGCTGGGAAAACATCCCCCATCCTGTTCCACTCCTGTCAGTAGTGAACAAGTCTGAACTGTGTTTGGCAAAGGGATTCATTCACAGAAACCTAGGCCACTGCCATCGTATCACATAGGATGGTGAATTTTAATATGGAACAGAACAACAGAGAATGGTAAGATGGCAAATTGTTATTCATTTTTATCATAATCATTTCACTTTTCTTTTTGTTGCTGTGATAAAACATTTTGACCCAGATTGGGGAGGGAGGCACTGTGGTATTTGGTTGTTACACATCTAGGTTTCAATCCATCACTGAGAGAAACCAGGGTAAGAAAACAAGTCTAGAACCTGGAGGCGTGAACCATGGAGGAGCATTGCTTGCTGGCTTGCTCACTCACAGGCTCATGCTTCGCTTTCTAATATATCCCAGGACCACATGCATAGGGAATGGTGCCACTCATAGTGGGCTGGAGTCTTCCACATACGATCAAGGCAATCACTCATAGACATGTACACAGACCAACCTGATAAAGACAACTTCTCAGTTGAAATTGTTTTTTTGCCCCAGGTGGTTCTAGGCTGATGATGGTGAATGCTAACTAGGATGTTAGGATATAGTGAAAACCCACCCAAGGAAGACGAGGTACCTGGACTTTGCAGGAAAAGCCTGTTTCCAGTCATAATGCTTGCCAAACTCAGAGGATAACTCTGATAAAATACCAGCTTGCTGTAGCTTCCAAGCTGAGAGAGGAGTGAGCAGAAAACCTGGAGGCCTTTCCAGAAGTGTCTAGAACCATGCAAACAACACACAGTGCCCCAGGAAGACATACACTATCTTGGGAAGCACATGTTAGAAGGTTTGATGAGATTTTATTATTTTTTAATCTAGGTCGCAGAAAAACAGCAAAGGAGACGTTTCTCTAGGAGGCACAATGTTTAGGATAAATACTGTGAGTGGTGGGGAAGAAGGTAGAAGGACAGACAGCTTTGTTCAGTTATGCCCCGCCCACAGCCTCACCTCCACCCACAGCCCCAGCCCCCATCCTGCCCGCCCGCTCCTGCTCCCTGCCCTCCAGAGACAGTCCTGAGATTGTAAATTCTTGGACCGCCAGCTCCTAATGAAGTCCCAGTCCTTGGGAAAGTGAGTACATGAGCTGCATCAGCCAGGGGTCACTCCAGAAGTTGGGAATGTGAGCGAGGTAAGAGTGAGTGCATGACATGATGCTGAGCCATGCTACCTGGAAACAAAGTGTTCACATCTACATCTGCATTTTTCAGTCCTGGTTTTGCACACTTATTAGGTTTAGTCCAAGTAAAGCCTCATCTCATTATTCACAGATTCTGCGTTAATGGATGTGCCTGTTAAAGTTTGTGATTCCTGCCAAATTAGTGTTCCAGACATGTTTGCAGACAGGTGTATGCTGAAAGCTATGAAGAGTTTGATTCACCCAAGCGATTCCTTCCCATTCTTCTGAAACATCTCGTAACGGTATATGTGGTGGTAAACTTCTTTAGGCATCTTTGCGCTTGTTATTAAGATGATTCCATTGGTTGGAATATCCCTAAAGTTGGGACTAGAGAGATGGCTCAGAGGTTAAGAGAACTTGCTGTTCTCGCAGAGGACCCAGGTTCAGTTCCCAACCCTCACATGGAGGTTCACCCAACTGTGTGTAATTGTCCCAGGGGGTCCAATACCTTCTTCTGGTCTCTGTAAGGGGCACATGCGGTATACACATATACGTGGAGGCAGAAAAAGCAGATGCTGGCAAGGATGTGGAGAAAGAGGAACACTCCTCCATTGTTGGTAGGACTGCAAGCTTATAAAACCACTCTGGAAATCAGACTGGCAGTTCCTCAGAAAATTGGACATAGTACTACTGGAGGATCCAACAATACCTCTCCTGGGCATATATCCAGAAGATGTTCCAACTGGTAATAAGAACACATGCTCCACTATGTTCATAGCAGCCTTATTTATAATAGCCAGAAGCTGCAAAGAACCCAGATGTCCCTCAACAGAGGAATGGATACAGAAAATGAGGTACATTTACACAATGGAATACTACTCAGCTATTAAAAACAATGAATTTATGAAATTCCTCGGCAAATGGATGGATCTAGAGGGTATCATCCTGAATGAGGTAACCCAATCACAAAAGAACTCACATAATATGCNCTCCTGCTTGTGGACGTTGTACATCGTGGTGCGGAGCCTAGTGCGCACCACGATGTACAACGTCCACAAGCAGGGGGGAGGGTATAGGGGACTTTGGGGATAGCATTTAAAATGTAAATGAAGTACATACCTAATAAAAATTGAAAGAAAAAAAAAAAAGAGTTTCCCAGTTATGTGCCTCCATCACTGGCCAGCTACCAGCAGGAACTGACACTCTGATAGACCTGGGAAGCTCACATGAATTGGCAGCAGACTAGGAGCCAGTCTTGGGAAAGCACAAATCTCTATCGGGGACTCAAAGAATAGATTGCCAGGTGCTAGACACATCGCACCAGCCATTGCAGGATCGGCTTGCTCAAGCTGGAAGCTGGAGGCACTGGAGGCTGGAGACCCAAGTTCTTCAGGGTTGATGCCTGCTCTGTCTGCCAGGTACCTCCAAGCCACTTTCTCTCTCACTGAGATAGAATGTTCTTCCTCCCTTCCCCCTCCTTCACTCCATAGTTCCCCCCTATCATTTCTGCCCTGGCACATTCCAGGCACCTGGCTTCTGTTTCCAGTTTCTTCCATCTCTGTTTCCACTCTCCATTTGTAGTAACAGACCCACAAAAGAAAAGCAGAGCAGGCCATTCCTCTCTGAGTTCTTGTAGATGCTTTCCCGTTTTTGTTTTTCTAGATGCTAGGGACTTCGATTCAAGATCCCTGTGGTAATTACAACGTGGGTGTTCTAACCCAGGCAGCCCCACTGATAGCCATCTTCCCATGGAAAAGTCACCCCAAGGGTTTGCCGTACTCTCATTCAGTCTGGATTTAGAGCTGTGGTATGGACTGGCAGGTTATACATTCAAGGAAAGGGGGTCAAAGGGAATGCTTGAGAGAAATAATGGATATTCAACCTGCAGAGGAGCTCAGCTCTCTGAGTTACCATCAGATGTCAGCTGACTTCCCCGACCTGCAGGTCAATAAGCTTCTCTAGCGTTATTGTTCATTGTGGCCCATTAAAACAAAAGTTTAGTAAGAGGGGGGTGGGGGGAAAGGAATAAAAAGCCCAAGAACATTGAAATGGAGAGACAGGCAGGATGTGGAGGAGGTGACAGCCCTCTAGTGACTGCTGACAGTCCTGAAGCCTGGCTCAGCGCCTGCTGCGCTTCTGGAGCATCAGGGCATCCAAGCTTTCAGGGACTGAAGGACTTCCCTCCTCCGCACCACACCTTTCAGGCTTTCCTCTCAAGCCTGGAGAGGAAAGAGTGCTTTTGGGTGCGGGTGGGGGAGGTGCGGCTCTCCCAGGCTCCTCCCCCACTTTGCTGTTCTCCAACTCTTTCCTTTTTGTCTTCAAGCCCAAGGTGGAGCCGGCCCTTCTCCTTCTCCCATGATTTTAGAAGTGGGCTCCTCCTCTCATTTCTTCAGACAGCTTTCAGGAATGTGAACACGTTTAATTGGCTTGTGCGCGTTTTGAATATCAGAACTGGTCCTGTATTTTCCAAAAGTCTCTAATATGTTTCTTATTAATAATCTACTTTTTAAAGTAGCCCAAGGACTGTCACCGCCTAGAAAAAGGGGACTTTGAGAGAGCTATTTCAGCTTTGAAATTAGTGAGCAGAACCGAATACTTTGATACATTGATAGTTAATTGTGTTTGAAAAAGGCATTAGCAAGTTGGGCCTCTGTGGTGCCTGCTTTTAATCCCACAGATTGGGAGGCAGAGGCAGGTGGATCTCTGAAGGGATGGAGGGGTGGGAGAAAGAGAGAGAGAGAGAGAGAGAGAGAGAGAGAGAGAGAGAGAGAGAGAGAGAGAGAGAGAGAGAGAGAGAGAGAGAGAGAGAGAGAGAGAGAGAGAAGGTGGCAAACGAGCAACCAGAATTAATGTTTCCAATGTAAGAGATTTTATTCGGGTTCTGCACTCAGAGGTACCTACAACAGACTACAGACAAAATCAATTAGGAAGGGCTCACTAAAAATGTTCAGGAAATAGTAACATAGAGAACACTCAGCCTTACAGCTCTCAGACAAGCCACCAACCAAGCAGTAATCTCAGTCTCCACACTGTGGCAAAATCCTTAATCCACAAGGAGGAACCAATTTAAAGCAACCCCGCAGGTGTGGAGCCTAACTGCGCAGAGTCCTCAAAGAGCCCAGGGCATTCTGACAGCCGCCTGCCAGGCTAGTGCCACTTCGAACATATCCAAAGACTGACATCAGTTTTGTGGCGACAGGGGAGGCGGGGCAAAGAATGCTTAGAAAGATCCCTAAGCTCAGACAGTAGGAGAGCCAGGCTGGGGGGCGGGGAGCTGGCTCTCATCCACAGGGAAGGTACTGGATAGAAACAAGGCAAGCCTTACCTCAGAAGAGAGGCTCCCTCCACAGGGTCCAGAGGCTGGGGTCTGAGCAGCCCTGGGGGACAGTGGCTTGCTTAAAGTTAGCTGCCACTAGGGTTCTTTAGGGTCCCTCAGCGGTGGGTCCTCAGCCCCTTTCGCTGTGGGTGGCTGGACTCTGTCAGGGCAGGGCTGCTCCTGGTGGCAGTGTGGCGAGGGCGGAGTTGGCGGCGTCCGAGGCCACGTGTGGAAAACCTTCTCTGGGAAAATGGATGTCAGCATGACTGGGGTGGGGACGATTTCTTGTGCTGGGACCTACACTGGCTTGGAAACTGGGGGACAGTCTCACATATGCTAGCCTTCAAAGTGTCATCATATAGGTTCAGGGTGCCTCCCAATCCCCCACCCTGGGCTCAGGGAAGGGGCCGGGGATAGATTCAGGGGACCTGGTGCTGCGGGAAGAGCCATCGGAATCTGAACACATCAGCTCCTGGAGAGGGAACCTCTTGGTGCGCTTCTTTCTCTTTTTTCTGAGGTTCTCTTGTCTCGGTTGTTTCAAATTCCCAGTGGCTTCTTCAGTCACCGTCCAGAAGTTGGAAGAATTACTTCCATCTTCTTCCTCCCTAGAGAGAGAGAGAGACAGAGAGGTTCAGGCTCGTCCATGCCGGCCGGGGCTTGATGCTACGGGAGGTGTGCAGAAATCTCCAACTCTCCTCTGCAGGGGTTTCTATGCTTTGTCCACAGCCTTAGGTGTTGGACACTTTAGACGTACTTCATTCAGCTCATGTCTATGCATAGCAGTCCCACACAGAAGGGAAAAACCTAGCCATGTGGACCAGTCCCTACTCAATCAAGAAACAGCTAACTCAAGCTCAGGTGCTCCAGTGCATGCTTCAGTGCCAACCACTGTCCACCAGCATCGAGCCAGCCTGGCTCTATCATTGCTCCCCACCCCCACCCCCAACCCCTGGCCCGCCTCTGAAATAGAGCTTTAAAGTATAGACAGTTTCCATAGCCCTGTGTTTCTCAAATTTGGTGGTTCAAGGTGCATGGTCAGAAACACTTTCCCAAATGCCAACAGCGACGTGACTTTTAATGACATTCAATAAAAAAACCAAAACAACAACAACAACAACAAAACAAAACCAAAAAAACAAACCCATACACCTGCCTATGATGTCATAAATCAAGACTTATTTAGGGAATGCCCTGGTCGAAGCTTATTTACTAAGGAGTGTTGGCTTTTCTTCAAAGAGGGCATCTTGGCAATGCTATGACTACATTCTAGTCCACTCACCACAGCCCACTGGTTTGGCAATTTCTTTCTTGGGACCCATGTTAAGGCTGTGTCAGACTGTGTTCTGAGCACCCAGTACCTGGGATTAAATGGCACCTGACCACCTTTGCCTCTGCTCAGAACCAGTTTTGTTTGTCTTTGCCCTAATTAACTTCGGAGCATCACTGCTTCCAATCCTTTTAGAAGACGTCAGAGAAAAAAGACGAGCCTGGAGAAGAAGCTTTCTAGTTATTATCAAATAGAAAATCCCATCACTTTTATGACTCTGCAAGGGATTAAGATTTTATCGGATGTGATTATTTTCAAAGACTGCCCCAAGGCTCAGAAGGGAATTCCCAAGAGAGACTTTAAAAAGAAAAAACAAAAAAACCTGGCCTAAGGAACAGTGGAATAAAAAAAAAAATGTTTTAGACCCCACCCAAAAACTATCTTGTGAGGTCTGAGCTCCTGTTGACATCTAATCTCTGGGAGAACAGGTGCTTCCAGACACTTGGAGGCCATGCCTCGGGGTTATGTTGGGGACACCTGCTCTGTGAAATCTGACCTCTTATCCCCCATGGTTTCCAATGCCCCTGGCTCTGACTCGGATGCCCCCTCAGAGCTAAGTTGATTGTGTTTTGCTTTTCTCCACTGGCCGTCAGTCAGCATTGATTGCAGACTTTGTAACACACAGCTCCTTAGGAGTAAGAGCAATGAGGAGTTTTCTTCGTTCTACAAATACTCAGAGAGTAAGCAGGGACCTGTCTACCTGCCTTCAGGGACCAAGGGAGGAGGGTCAGAGGGGCCAAGTAAATATATATATATATATATTTTGCAGGGACTAGTCACATGAATAAGTTAAAGGCCACCTACTAATGAAATTTTAGGCAGGCAATAAACAGTAGGTGTCACCGTTATAGTAAAAGGTAGTGGATACATTAGTAACTGGGAAGATGTTACAAAAGAAAATACATTTAATTTCACTTTGGCTATTAGGGTTGTGAATAAGCAAAGCACACTAGGCACCTGAAAGCAAATTAGAAACAGTTGCCTCTGAGATATGTTCTCCACTTCTTACATTAAAAAAAAAATCACATCTGTCTATCTCTATCTATCTATCTATCTATCTATCTATTTTTATTTGTATGAGTGCTTTGCCTGAATGTATGTCTGTGCACCATATGTGTGCCTGGTGACTGCAGAGGCCGGCAGAAGGGGTAGGATCCCTTGGGACTAGAGATATGGACAGTGTGAGCCACCATGTGGATGCTGAGAATGGAGCCTGGGTCCTCTGAAAGAACAGCGAGTGTGCTTAACTGAGCCATCTCTCCAACCCCATGTTCCCCACATTTAAAAAAGATGTCTTGCAGCTGCTATACACAATAGGAAAATCAATAAAGCCTTTGGCTTTGAAGAAAAATATGAACGGACACATCTGATTTAAAAAAAAGTCTATAAGAACACAAACCAAATACAATGATTATTTTTGACATGTTAGACTGTGGATTTAAAAGGGTTTGCCGGTCGCTTTTAATTTATAAGTAATATGACTGGGCATTTCTTTTGGAACGAGACCAGAACAAGACAAATTATCGTGTAGAACAAAAGGAAGGCTTGATCAGGAGAAAGCTGTTTCCTCTTAAAGATTTGTTTTTATTTTATGAGCATTTTTGCCTGAATTATTTAAGTGCAGCACGAGTGTTCACTACCCAAGGAGGCCATATGATCATCTGGCGGGCGATTGGCTTGCCCTGGGTCTACAGGGAAGCACCCTCGTCCACGGCTGATGTGCAAGCTCTCACGCCTGCGCTCTTCCTCCCCGTACTCTGCCTCTTGGCCACAACCACTGTGGAGGTAGGAAGAGCTGCCCTGACCCCATGGGCATAGGCCGTACCTGTGACTGGACACGATCCACTCAATGGCTTTATTTTGTTTAAGCTCACACTACAGCAGCATTAGATTAGGTGATGTTTAATTGTTGTAGGTTATAATTTGATTGAATACAGAATTAAGTGTCTCTTATCTGAAATCTTTGGCTCCAGAAGTGTTCCAGATTTTGGACTGTTTGCACATATGTGAGGGATACCTTGCAGATGGAACCTGAGTGTGAAGTTCAGTTGCATTTCCCACCGGTATGCGCCTTGTGCAAGCTGAGGTTTACTGTATCTTAGATGTCTCCGAGCTATGGCTGTAGCCTAACTCCCGAGTCAGATGTGATATTCTCTGATTGTAGCATCAGGTTTGTTCTAAAAAACAGTTTCCCATCTCTGAGCATATCAGATTTTGGAGTTTTGGATTAGGGATGTCTAATCTGTAATATTATAAACAGGATCAAAACGTGTGCACAGTGGGTTAGAGTGAAGAGCCAGGTACCATGTCTTAACTGGCTCTTTAGAAGGTTCTGGTCTCACTTCCAGGGAGAAAGTGCTGAGAGCCCATGCTACATCGTTCTTAGGATCAAAGTCCACGCAGTCAGTGGATCGGATCGAGCTTTGTCAATATACTGGTTCTCATGCTGGCTCCCAGAAGCCTCCTTTCTATACTGCCTCCGTGTCTCTTTTGCTCTGGCATAGATGCCAGATGGGGATCAGACATAGATGTCTTATGGGGATCAGAAAGGCTCTGAATCCACAGCTGAAGAGGCAGAAGATCAAGAGATTGATAGCATTGGTCTGAGAGTCTCTGTGACTTTGAGGACAGCACGACAGTCCTGGTAGCCTTTGTCCTTATGGACAACGTAGGGAATCCCCAGGCAGATGTTTTGATGAATTGCTTATTTTTCAAGGCTTGGCTCTCGGATAGAAAAATGGGCTCTCATCTGACAGCAGGGATGAAGGGAGCTGACTTGCTGATTTCTAATGCCCAGTTCCCTCCCAGGGAAAGCTGTCAGGAAAAAACAGGTCAAGGCAAGGCAAACGACCTGTCCACACAAGGCCAGACCCCGCACAGAGCACGTATGTTTCAGTCAATGAGTTAATTCTAAGGCTGCTGAACAGGCAGTATCAGTTCAGCACCGTCCAGGAAGGAGTCTGAGTCACTGGGGAATCACCCCTCCCACAGAAACATATTCCCAAATCTGTGGAGGTCGCAGAGCTGCTCAAAAGAGAGACCACAGGAAGCTAATGTTTGTGCTACAGGGAATATCAAGCTGACCACAGACTCAATCGAGCTACCACCAAGTCCTGGGAAATTCTTCCTTCTGCCAGTCTCACACACAACAGTGTCCCCAAGATCACACAGTGCCAATCAATCAGATGGATTTTTTTTTTCTGGAGCCTAAAGAAAATGATTAGTCCTACTTGGCTTTCCTGAAACCACATTTGGAATATTGTCACTATTGTTAGCTATTGCTACTATGACTATGAAATCAAAAACCTTCTCAAGAGCACATTTTTCTAGGGATCTGACTTGCCCGGGCCTTGTTCTGTCAAGTGGGCAGGGCAGACTCCAGCTCTACTGGAAGGATTTGCAGCCAGCTACAGGGTACCAGGTGTCTGAATTCTGCTCAGGCCTGTCAGATGCCCTATCTGGAGATAGCATCGTGACACCTGGTTGAGGTGATTTCCCCACAGGGAGAAAACCAGAAACCAGGGCATCAAACCCACCAGGTGCCTTCCCCTGCAGCAATCCGAGGCCACCTTGCTCTGATAGGAAGGAATAGGACCCCAAGAGAGAAGGCCAGGGACAGGGACTCTGCCTGGGTGAGGAGAAAGGATGCCAAAGGGGGTGGGTGGGAGAATTCCTCCCGTTCTGCCTGCTTCTTAGAGTTCTGAGATCTCCAGAGAAACACATACCTCTTCTTAAAAAGAAATGTTCTAGACCGATTGGAGAGTATTCGCGCTCAGAAAGGGTAGGTATGACTCTAGAGAACATAGAGGAAGAGGGAAGCCAGAGGAGTCTTGTCCCCTCAGCAGACCTGCTCAGAGGGTGACACAAGAGGAGAGAAGCAGCTGTTCCCCACCCCACCCCCACACATTTCCTGAGGCAAAGGAATGGAGGCCAGTGCTGTCCTTTGAGAGCTAGACTTTTGCTAACGGGATGGCAATGGCGTATTTTGCAAGACCATCTTATTGAAGGTCTCGGAGAGTCACTTAGCTATCAAGCAGGGGGCGGGAATGGAAAACTGTGTGACCTCTGGCTGGTCAGTTTTGATCGTAGAGTTCTTCTGAATAGTCTCCTTCCCATCTTTTTCTGTGTAAAACCCTCCATTGAGGACAGGAGAGAGATCGGCCTGAGGAAATGCCTGTCAGTCACCACTGAAGGCTCCCTGATTTACCCAGGGATGTGAAAGTGAGGGGGCCCTGGCTTGGTATTCACAGATGAATCAATCCCTGAAACTATTGTCCTGTGTGAGTCATGACCTGTGTGTGGTGCATTTCTTTAATGACATGTAAACATGAACATGACAGTAAAGATTCTCAATAATGGCTGCTTGGTATAACAGCCCGAGGTCTCACTACGGACATGCAAAAGGAGATGGTGAGTGCGTTAAGTGAGACTTAGGTACCAGCAGAGGATCTAAAGGAGGATCGAGGCTAGAGAATGGCCACGTTGGATTGTGGTGTTCAGCCCTGGCTATAGCAGCAGAGGCCGATTAATCTCTGGAATTAGCAGATTGAAGATGGCTCCTGCTTGTTGCTCCTAGGAAGTATCAAGAGCAGAAAGAAAAAGAAAGTGAAGACTTGGTGACTCTATCTCCTATGTGAGGCTCTAGAGGTGAGAGAAGATAATTAGCAGCCAAGAAGTTTAAATAAGGCCCAGGGAATATGGGAAGCAAAGGTACTTCTTCATACGGGAAGAAATGAGTTTTAATTAAAATGTGATTAATGATAATGTTGAACTCAGTGAAAATAGTCAATACCTAGACTACTATTCATATTGCTTTATCATGGACTAGAATTTTAAAAATGTTTTTCTCCAAAGGTTCATATGCTGCAGGGTTGGTCTTCAATGTGTCCATGGGAGAGGTGATGGGTCCTTTAAAAGGTGAGACAGTAGGAGATTAGGTTATGGAGGATTTAGCCCCTTTAAGAGATCATTGTGAGCTGAGTGGTGGTGGCACACGCCTTTAATCCCAGCACTTGGAAGGCAGAGGCAGGCAGATTTCTGAGTTTGAGGCCAGCCTGGTCTACAAAGTGAGTTCCAGGACAGCCAGGGCTATACAGAGAAACCCTGTCTTGAAAAAACAAACAAAAGAAAGAGAGAGAGAGAGAGAGAGAGAGAGAGAGAGAGATCATTGTGGTCTTTTGGAATGAGCAATTGATAGATAAGAACAAACCGAGCTCCTCCATTCTCTCTAGCTTCTTCATCTTACCATGTTAGCCACAATGTTCAGACATGCCCAGGAAGGCCCTGACCAGAGGCCAAGTGGATAGTCACCTGACCCAACTTTCTACCTTTAAAAGTGAACTACAAACACCTTTTTTAATTTGAAAAGTTCCTAGCCTTGTTATAGCGACAGAAGGTGAACTGAGACGAGGTCTAGTGCAAGGGAAAATTTCCATAACGAAAACCTACCCGGGACACAGTAGTATGGACCACCCTCCTGTGCGGCAGAAGCTAGCTAGGTGCCAGGACATTTTGTGATAGAACGCTTGAGTTCAGTCTTAGACTTTCCCAGGTGGCTAAGAAATCGTCTTCTGGGGAAGTAACACATAGTTCATGCAAAGCCCAGAGACCTGGTGTTGGGAAGGAGTTAGCATGCCCTGGAGGGCTCGTTAGGAGTGACTAGGGATGAGTGAGACCCAGGAGACAGGCTACACCACACTAATACGAGCCTAAGATGGGCGGCTGGAGAAATGGATCAGTGGTTAAAAGCACCCAGAGGACACAAGTTCAATTCCCAGCGTCCACACAGTAGCTCACACCTGTCCATAACTTCAGGTCCAGGGGACCCAACACCCTCACACAGACACATTCATGCAATCCACCAAGGCATTTAAAAATAAAAAGGGGGAAGATTAAGATAGGATAAAGGGGGGCACAGATGGGCATGGGATTTGAGGACTTTTAGGTGAGGGACATGGTACAAGAACAATTTGCATTCAAAGAAGATTAATTGGTTGAGCTCCTGGGAAACACACCTGGGTTTGATGGGGTTTGGGGTAGGCCTGGGCTGGAGTAGCTCAGAGCTTCTACAGAAAACACTGGGGTGCAACAGAGCTGAAGGACATCTCCAGGCTTGGATCATCATAACCTGGATGCACCTTAGGTGTGAGGAATGGCTAGCAGATTCTGGACAATTCCATGACTCGTGGGGAGGAGGATGAGCAGAGTCCAGAATTGGGAGCAAGTATAGGGACTATGGGTTCAGTGTGTGTGTGTGTGTGTGTGTGTGTGTGTGTGTGTGTGTGTGTGTGTGAAGGAGCTTCTGTAATGTCCAGTAGGGGTATTTAGAGGAAGGCTGGAGAGATGGCTTGCTGAGAAAGCAAGGTTTGCATTCAAACTCCTGGCAACTACATACAAGTTGGACGTAGCAGCATGTGCCTGTAACCCTCATGTTGAGGAGTGCAGACAGGGGGATCTTGGGAGCTCACTGGTCAGCCAATGAGGGAATCTGTCTTTAAAAATAATAAGGAATGTGATAGAGAAAGATACCCAACATCCTCCTGTGGTCCCCAAATGTACATGCGGTCTCTCTCTCTCTTCTCTCTCCTTCCTCTCTCTCTCTCTCTCTCTCTCTCCTCTCTCTCTCTCTCTCTCCCCCCACATGTACGCACCATCCGGTGACCATTTGGAACTAATGCCATTCCCATTATAAGCAGAACACCGACATGGCGCCAGGCATGGCTGTGAACTGCCCCATCTTAGTCCTATAGCCCCTAGGTTGGGCAGGATATGGATCTAAGACTCAGTTTCCAAAATGCCCTTTCCATTCCCGAATCCCCTCACCACAACCCTTGTTCGAACCCCACATCTGCCTCTTCTTTATGTGACTTTCATTCCAAGGTCATGGCTCTGTGACCCCAGCCTTGCTGTTGCTGGTCACAGGGACTTGGACATTGGGCGGATCTGCCTGCGTATCTCTGAGTAACTCCCCTGCTTTGGGCAGAGCTTGATTCATCCCAGCGTAGACCCTAGGAACCCCCGAGTCACCCGCCAACACACTCATGTGTGATGCCACTTCAGTACCTCACTTTCGACCCCTCTGCATCCCCCTCCCCCTTTGGAAGGGACAGTCAGGGGATGGTTCCCAAGTGAGGCTTAATTGGAAGTTCCTGAATTCTTATACACAGAAAGGAAGCAAGCTCTTCCTTTTCATGGCAGGGTTAGATGTTTGTATGAAGGACGAGTGAAAATAACATTGGCTCTGAGATTGGAGCTAGACAGAGTGAGAGAGAGCAGCTCAGTGGCAGGACATTGATAATCATAGAACTGGATCTTCCATCTCCACTGCTCTTACCTACTCTCAGACGGCGTGGATCTCAGCAATAGGATATTGCTTATTACAGCATAAGCAATAGATTACTTGTATACAAATAAAGAGATACGCGTGGATACCTGAGAGGTGTGGGTTGGGTGTACTCACCCTGCTCCGTTCTTCTCAACCAGGGATGATCGTATCATTGAGCAAGACAGAGCATACTTGTTTTGGCTGATCTTAATGAGAGCACTCCGAGGGCAAAACTCCTGCAATAGCACAGAAAGAGGTCGTGTCATCGAACCCGGGAAGCCTGCGCTTCAGGAACAGTTTTATTCCAGCTGAATCCATCCTCATAGCTACCAGTCACTACCCTGCTGAGGGCGCCACTCAGAGAGCAGGTTAAGCTCAGAGTTTGCATTATAAATTTGTTGTTGTTGTTGTTGAATTAAAGCCAGTTTTTCCTGTCATTCCTCTAAATTCCTGGTCAATTGCTAAGTCTATCCTGGTTAGTTACACATGTAGACACACACACACATATACACACTACATGCACACACCACATACACATAGACATACTACATGCACACACCACACACACATAGACATACTACATATACTACATGCATACACCACATACTCATAGACATACTACATATACTACATGCATACACCACACACTACATACACACATACACACTACATGTACACACACACACTTTTTTTCTATGTTTTCTTTATTTATTGTGGTTTTTCCTAGATCAGCTCCCACCACAGTCAGTCTGGTGGTCTGGGTCCAGGCCAGAGCCATGACATACATCAGATGCCAATGACCCCTAAAGGAGTTCTGGGACAGGCCAGCCAGCACTGCTCTAGCACAAACTAGGTAAAAGGTCTTGTGAATGGTGGCACACACCTGTGATCCTGGCACTTGGGAGGGTACGGGGATCAGGAATTCAAGGTCAGTCTCGGTTATATAGAAGACACACACACATACACCTAGTACATGCACATACTACACACTACATACATACTACATGTATACACACACTTTTACCTTTGCTCCAACCTCAGCCATCTCTTTTCTGGATAGCTCTGACCATGACCCCGCAGCTCAAAGTCCTGTTTTCCCTTGTGAGGTTTCCATAATCTTTATGTGCGTGCTTTCCAATGTCCTTTCCCCTGGCTGTAGCATTCTGGTCCCCAGGGCCTTTTTGCCCTGGGGTTAACAACAGTCACTCCTTGGAATCTGAGACCTTTCTTTAAGGACCTCAGGCCATCCTGTGCATATCTCCCTGTTCCCTGAGGCATGCCTTGGGACACCATTTTACCTCTTCCTGGCTTGCTTGCTCCCTTGTAGATATTCTTAAGCAACACTACACATGGGGATGCTCATCCAACAGACAGACCATGAGGTGGCAGAGGAGGACAGGGCTGAGAAGGGCCCAGGGAGTGTCTATATCTACAGGGCTTGCAGAGGAGTGCAAGACAATACCCAGAAGAGTGGTACTGAGGCTGGGGAGATAAGTCAAGATAGCCAGGCAAGTGTGAGTGGAGTTTGGATCCCTAGGACCCATGTAAAGGCTGCATAGGCATTTTTAAGGCAGAGCTAGAGTCTCTGGCTAGCTAGATGAGCTGAGTGAACTCCAGACTCAAGCCTCAGTAAATAAAGCGGAAGGTAGTAGAGAGGCAGACACTCAGTGGCAGCCTCTGACTTCTGCACATCTGGACACGCACCATCCAGACACATCTTCTGCACATCTGGACACGCACCATCCAGACACATCTTCTGCACATCTGGACATGCACCATCCAGACATCTTCTGCACATCTGGACACACATCATCCAGACACATGCATATGACACATACAGAAAAGGGGAGATGAGAAAGGGGGCAAGGAGAGAGAGAGAGAGAGAGAGAGAGAAAGCAGAGTGAGCCTGTCCAGCCATCTACTGCAGTTTGACAAGGAAAGCCAAGTGACTCTCCAACGTAGAAACAAGGAGAAGATGTGCTCTCAGCAGAGTCCAAACCCCAGGGCATTCTCGAGTAGGGGAGTAGACAGCCATGCTTTCTCCGGCCGCCTTCTACCCAGAAGCCCTTTTCTGGGTGGCTGCTTACTCTGCGGTTGTTACACTTCAAAACTGTGTAGAATTTCTCTGAAGCCACGTTGTGATTTGGAAGAGCTATAACAATGGCGGGGACGTAGAAGTCAAATCCTTTGCTTGTCATGATTTTGGCAAACACGTAATCCCCAACCTGTAGGAGAAAGCGCATTTCACACCAAATCGTTTGCTCACAGAGCTCATACATAATTAAAGTTTCTTTCAAGACAACTCCAGACGATTGGCAGGTATGGGTGAGAAAGTCATATAGAACTTTTTTTTTTTTTCAATCAGATAAGAAAGGGATCCAGAATTCTTTAAGCTTATTTGGCTGCACCTACAGTTTTGGGGAGCACTTTGGAAAACCCAAGTTTTGGTAGGCATTTGGCAACTGGCTGGGATCCGGGGATAGTCATCAAGAGGTAAGGATTCAGAAACTCCCAGAGATTGGTAGAATCAAGGGCTGGGATGAAGGAGGAGCTAGGGTGTTTGATATAAAGAGATGGGGACCGTGTCCTCAGTGTTAGAAGGGTTGTCCCCCAGACAAAGCAAAGGAGTGGTATTCTGAGCACAGACATGGAAGCCATGGGGAAGACCACTGTGATGGTTTGTATATACTCAGCCTAGGGAATGGCACTATTAGAAGGTGTGGCCCTATTGGAGTAGGTGTGTCACTGTGGGTGTGGGCTTTAAGACCCTCATCCTAGCTGCCTGGAAGCCAGTCTTCTGTTATCAGTCTTCAGATGAAGATGTAGAACTCTCAGCTTTGCACCATGCCTGCCTGGATGCTGCCCTGCTCCCGCCTTGATGATAATGGACTGAACCTCTGAACCTGTAAGCCAGCCCCAATTAAATGTTGTCCTTTATAAGACTTGCCTTGGTCATGGGGTCTGTTCACAGCAGTAAAACCCTGACTAAGACAGTCACACACAGGTATAGATGGGTTTTGCAAAGAGGCTGTCAGTGATCAGGAGGAGGGTGCTGGAGGCGGGTTGTGGGTCTGAGCCAGGCAGCAGGAACAAGCCAAGGCTAGCCCATCTGACCCCTCCTCGGCTTGTGCCATGCAGGAAAACAGCAACATTAGTCTCTGAAGGGCTTTCCTTCTGTACCCTGCCATCCCGCCTGGGCGTCAAGATGATGGCAGGCGGAAGGACCAGACATGGAGTAGCGCTTATGCATCCGTAATCAGATGAGAACACATTCGTATGTCTCCTTTGTGGAAGGCACACTGGTGGGGGGTGGGGGAATCACTGCATTATGATGTAACAGGCCAGCAGTGGCCAGCTACAAGGTCACAGAAATCACTGGTTCTATCATGATGGATGCAATCTTTTGTGCTGAGAGCTTCAGGAGTCTGGGAGTCACACAATTTACTTCCCCCTTGAGACAAGTGTCTCGAGATAGTATATAGGTCCCTGTACACAACGGCCAGCTACATATGAGGGAGTTGGCACATCAGTCACCAGCAGAGAACTTACCAGGTGATGGGGAAACTACCTGCTGCTCTTCCTGCCCAAACACAAGCTCCCTGTTGGAGCCAAGAAGGCCACATAGGGACCTTAGCATCCTCTGTAATCTAAAATCTGTGGACGGTATAAAGCAGTGGTTCTTAACCTTCCTAATGCTGCAGCCCTTCAATACAGTTCCTCATGTTGTGGTGACCCCCAACCATAAAGTTATTTTGTTGCTACTTCAAAACTCTGATTTTGCTTCTGTTATGAATCGTAATGGAAACATCTATGTTTTCTGATGGTCTTAGGCGACCTCTATGAAAGAGTCATTTGCGCCCCCCTCCCCCAAGAAAGGGGTTGTGAACCACAGGTTGAGAAATGCTGGTGTAAAGTCTCAGAGCAGAGAACAGGTACCTGAAGTTGTGGACAGGGCATGGCGCCCCCAACAGGCATGATGAAGGAGATGGGTACGACTTTGGTATCTCCGTATCTGAAGTCTACCAAGGCGTGGGAGGAGCTCACACATTTCTTCACAACCCCTGGAAGAGTCAGAAGAAAAAAATAACTGAGGACAGTGGAGGACAGTGGTGGGTTTGCTCCCGCTGGGCGCCGGGCGCCGGGAGCTGGGCACTGTGCTGGGGCTCAGCGCGTACGTCTGGTGAAATGAGCCCAGCCTTTTGATCCCTGCAGGAGGAAGAGTCAGATACAGTTTGATACCTTCTGGGGCTGAAGGCAAAGGAGAGAAATAGAATTTTCTGGTTTCAGGGGTGTGGGAGGAGTGCTTGCTCATTCAGCTCCAGCAGTATCTGTCCCGCTGGCTGTTCTGCAAACATCTTCCTACTGGGCACCTCCCATAACCAAATCTCCTTATCTATTTATTCTAGTCCTATGTCTTCGAGACTGAGCGCAGGTAGTTAAATTGCTAAAGTAAAGAGGAAATATACATGCCCAGCTCAGTCAGCTTTTCATTTAAGATTAGATACATGGAAAGGTGACTTGACACACGCCATGGCTTTTCTAAAAAAAAGGAAGAAGGAAGGGAGGAAGGAAAGGAGGGAGAGAGGGATGGGGGAGGGAGGGAGGGAGGGAGAGGGGGAGGGAGGGAGGGAGGGAGAGATCAGCAAGTAGTTTATTTTTTGGTTATACTTAAAGAGAACATTGCATATACTTTTCTTTTTAAAGGATTTTTCTTTTTTTTTTTTAAGATTTATTTATTTATTATGTAAGTACACTGTAGCTGTTTTCAGACACTCCAGAAGAGGGCGTCAGATCTTGTTACGGATGGTTATGAGCTACCATGTGGTTGCTGGGATTTGAACTCCGGACCTTTGGAAGAGCAGTCGGGTGCTCTTACCCACTGAGCCATCTCACCAGCCCGCATATACTTTTTTAATCTTATAATTTTATTTATTTAGAAATGGGGCCTCATTTTGTAGTTCTGGCTGGCCTAGAACTCTAACTAGACCAGGATAGCCTTGTGTTTACAGAGATCTGTCTGCCTCTTTCCCCCTAAGCATTGGCATTAATGGCATAAGCCACCATGTCTAGCCGATTTTATAATCTTTTTTATGTATGTGTATTGCTGTGCCGAGGACTGAGCACAGGAGCCTGCATGTTTAAGGTAAGCACATGTAATTAACAAAGACTAGCGTGTGATCATGTGCTGTTGGCACCATGATCTTACCAGGCGGTTGTAAAGACGGGGCAACTGAGGTGCAGGGAGCTGAGCGACCATGGTCAAACAGCTAATACAGGAAAGAGGGAATTCAGATACAGGAACGCTCAAGGTTAGCTGGCCAGAAGTATGTTTAAAGTGGCACCCCAATTCCTCTGATTCTTTTTTCCATTGTAACTTGTACCTATGATGCTGGGCAGAAATCACTATGACTTTTCCAAGTTGTCCTCTGACAGACCCCACACACATAAGCAAGTGCGCGTGCACAGACACACACACACACACACACACACACACACACACTCCTTACACACTGAGGCTTATGTGCCCACCCTCCCCCCCACACACAAATAAAACAAGTAAATGTAGGCAGGCACGTTTAGAATATTATACACATACATAACACAGTAGGTTATAAAATAAATTACTTACTATGCAAATGAGAGATGAAAAGAAATGTCATTTTTCTAGTACTCTTTTGCCTTATGTACGGGGAAGAAAAAGAAGCATTGTTTTATTTGAGAAGCAGACTATCTTAGTGTGACTCATGAAGCATCAGTGTTCTGGGGAAAGCTCAGGCTGAACCAGACCTCTGCTCCTCGGCACCATGTTTGTTAGTAAACAAATCTGAAGGACAGACGTACCTGGAAAATAGAAGCCATTTTCCTCACATCTGGCAATGACCTTCTGGCCTTTGAGAGGATCTAGTTTTCTCGATTTGATTTTCTTTGTTGGATACTCTTGTAATTTCTGCTGCTGAAAATGACCAACGGTAAAAACTGATGAGCCAAATGTAACACAGACAGTAAAATCATGAATGGAGTCAGCCTGTGGTCACTTCTGCTCCTTTGGGGCACCTCTGTTCTAAGTTAAAGATCTTCTTCCTCCTCCTCCTCCAGCATTTTCATATTACATTATTCTCTTTTCCTATTTATTTATTCATTCATTCATGCATGCATGCATGCATTCATGCATTCATTTACTTTACATCTACATCCCAGTCCCCTCCTCTACTCCAGGCCCTATACCTCCCTTCCTCTTCCCCTTTTCCTTCTTCTCTGATAAGGGAGGAGGCTCCCCTGAGTACCAACCCACCCTAGCACATCAAGTCACTGCAGGACTAGGTTCATCTCCTCCTTCTGAGGCCAGCCCAGGCAGCCCAGTTAGGCGATCAGGATTCACAGGCAGGCAACAGAGTCAGGAACAAGCCCCACTCCAGTTTGTTGAGGGACCCACATAAGGATCAGGCTGCACATCTGCTGCATATGTACAGGAGGGCTATGCTCAGCCCATGTATGCTCTTTGATCATTGAGTCCATCTCTGGGAGCCCCTAAAGGTCCAGGTTAGTTGACATTCAGTCTTTTTGTGGAGTCCCTTACCCTCTGGAGATCACCCTTTTCATAAGGGTTCACTTTGGCTATCTATCTATCTATCTATCTATCTATCTATCTATCTATCTATCTATGGTCTGGAGTGAAAGAAAATTGGGTACCTAATTGAAGAAAAGGGGACCTTTTTAAAAAAGATTATACCTACAACTAGAATTGTTAAGATTCTAGATGGCTTCACAGCCAGACAGCAGACTACTTAAGAATTGTGGTCCAAACTTCTGTCAACCCAGAGCTGGAAGGAGACGGTGCCTTCAATAGAGAATTCAATCCACAGTTAGCATCTCTGATGGATAAGTGTGAAAACACAGGGTTTATAGAAGCACAGTGGCCCGTACCACCCTCCATGACAAAGACAACCCCTTGGAAACTCCACCGCACAGAAACGAGACACGTGGGCTATGCCTGGGTTATCCTTAATCCTCACTCCGCCTGCCTGGGAAATCAGCCTACTAGAAGGTAATGGACCAGGCTTTCAAAGTTCTGGAAGAAAACTCCGAGTTGGAATTCTAAGTCCCAGCAAACTATTGACCAAATCAAAGGGCAGATTGAACAGAAAATCATCTCCCGAGGTGGAAATGTTCCCCTCCAGTACATCTGGCTTTAAGGAGCTACTTGGAAATGTAGTCCAGCAAAATGAGGGCATGAAGCCAGAAAGAACAACACGGAAATTCTAGGATGCAGATTCACTCCAAGAGAACAGGAGAAATCTCCAGGGGACAGATGTGTGTGGTCAGACCAGCAGGAAGTCTTAGGGGGTGGAGGGTAAGGACACAGGAATCCCGAAAATACATACATATATGCATACATACACACGTAAAATCATGCACATAAATCTAATGCATATAAAAGTAACGATTTAAATAGACAAAATTGTGGCACAGTCTTACATAGCAAGACACAAAGGTTAAAGAAATCATTTTCTCTTGATCCTATTAGCAACTTTTAGTTGTCTGACTATAAGATCTTTGAAGGGGCCCATGTGCTCCTATGGCTTATCGTGGCACTGGACAATATAATTATAACAATGCAGACGCTACTTTGTGGGTTTAAAAAAAACTGCAGGGAAAATTTGGGAGCGTATCCCACTAACATAGTGTTTTAAAGACAGCTTTTAGATGGTGGACTTGCAAGTAGAAAGACAAAGCCCTGGCACAAAGGTGACCACTATGTGGAGTCAGGAAGTCAAGAAAAATCTGAGGCATCCAGAAACACAGGCTTCAGCCCAGGAAATAAAATATCACAAGATGCAAGCAAGAGAAGGGGATGATGAGCCATTATCAGAGTGAAATGAAAGATATTGATTTGGTACTATAATAATTTGATACTTCCTTAAATAGTACATTTACTATAGGGCTGATCAATAGGAATATCTCACTAAGCTAAATGGGATCTTAATAACCATGCAAAGACTTATAAGCAAGCTTCTTTGGAAGCTGTACATTCTCTGATTCAATCGCTCTATCAAGGAGAATGGCCCGACATCACTGGATGCACTGGATGAATCGGTAGCATCAACGGTGGATGCTACTTCCTTATTCCTGGGGTTGTACTCATAAAACAACAAAACCAACAACGAACATCCCCAGCCCTTGTAGGAAGTTCAGAATGGCCGTCTGGAATCTGAAAATGGTCTTGGGGGGATGAGTCTGCGCCAGGAGACAGACAATAGGTTTCCCAATGCTGCCTACTTAGCTGTGTGAATGAGCAGGGTCTCTCAGCCTTGCTAGGAAACCCACACACTTTCTGTCTACCCTGCTCAAAGGATCCTTCTCTTCTAATCATTCTGGGACCTGATTAACACAGGAATACTGGTGACTCCCATTTCCTGATTACGTTTCCAACTGCTCTTGCCATTGTTAAGAATTCTTCCCGTCTACCCCACAGCATGTGCTTTTATGGAAAGAACACTCACTCGTGGGGCTTCCTTAGTGGTGCCGCTGTACCCCAGGAGGTCTGTATGACTAGACATACAGATAAAGCTAAGTCGTCAAGGCGAAGCCCATGAAAGAGACTGTGCCGACGACTCTTTGTGCCACGCAAGCAGAACATGAGCCTCCCAGAATGGAAGGACAGATCTTCAGGGTTGTTAGACAAGCTGTTCCTTCAGCCAGAACACTCACAACTTTGTTCTAGAAGCTGCTGTCTCTTTAGAGATGCTGCATGGTCCACACCGAAGAACACCTAGCCCTAGAATGAGATATTCTTGCTTGACCTTGTCCAGGTGGATGTTCAGAATACAAATGCTAACTTCTCAAAGAAATCCATACGATGAGACATAGCTCTAAGCGTAGGCCCCCAAGAAGGGTGGCAAACTAGCGACCACTGGGCACATGTTACAGCCTTGATTACAAAATCCAGAGAATACATTGATTTTTTTTTCCTTAGATCCAATCACAAGGCTGAGGTCCCAAAAGATGCCACCCTCCTACCATGTCATCGCCTCTTTCCTGTTCATGTTCTTAGATTAGGCTGCTAGAAACAGTAAAGTTACAGAATGCTTCTAACTTTCCCCTTTAGTAACAGCATGTGGATTCCATACCAGTCGTAGCCACATGCCTATAACTTATCTACTACTAGTCTCCAATTCAGTAGTTACAGTAAGAACTCTCATTAAATGTTCTTGTTCTTTGGAATCACTAATCTGTCTCCAGGACCCTGAAACCACTCCAGTGGCTGCCCAGTTTGCTTAGCGGTGCCTGCTTTGTCCTTTGGTTAAGGAAGTCTGTGACTGCTGTAGTTAGGATAATGCATGGAGGGCCAGCGTGCTTTCACCCTTCTCTCTAGGGTGCCCAATTATGAAAACGGAAGATTTGCAAACTGTCTTTGTGAATAATAATTCAACTCCATTCGGGGGCTTGGTGAATAGGACAGAGCTGGTGTGAGCTGCCCTCATCTCCCCTCTTGCAGATTCCTAGGCCCTTCTTCCAACCCTAAAGACATCCAAGCTTTGTGATTACGATGCTCAGGGAGATGTTACAGGGATGGAAGCTAAAGCAGATGGCCCCTCAACCCTTCCTAGATGCCAGGAGAAGCTCTGGGCTCGGAAGGAGACTTAACTTAATCACTGAAGGCAAGGCCTCCAAGTCCAGTACTCCGGCCCAGTGCTCCCAGCCCAGTGCTCCCAGCCCAGTGCTCTTAGCAACATCAAAGGCTATCATGAAAAAACAAACAAACAAACAAAACGAAATGTCTGAAATATTCAATGCTGAAAGTCATTGAAGCCCGGGGATCTGTCACGTGGGTGTTACTGGGGCTCCTTCGCTCTCACTGCCTGACACGTGGCCCCCAACACCAGTTCCCTGTCTTATACACGTTTCTCACACGACATTATGGTGTACAAATAAACTCTGGGTCTTTAGGAAAAGTTCTCAAGACATCTACACCTCTGGGTACTGCCTCTACTCACTCAGCCCCAAATACATTCTCTGTTGTTCTTCTCTGAGGGGCCTGCTCTGTACAGCCAGATGTTTCTCCACACCAAGCACTAGACCCTGTTTTCCTCACAGGTTCTGGAACAGCTGGCCATAGAAGGCACTGGCTGAAAACAGAGGGGAAGGGAGAAAAATCAGAGCATTGGCTTTTTGCCCTTCCCTGCTCTTGGTTCCCAGCTTCCACCACCCCTTGCTGCTGCTGCTGTGTGTCCCAATGGTTCCTGGTGACTGACTCTTGACTACTTTCCTGCCGCCGTAGCCCATTTATTAATGCTTCTCTCTGTGGACTGGCTAAATGGGATTGCATCCTATCTGGGCTCTGCCAGTAAGTTCTCCATACTCAGTTCTCCCCCTCCAGTGGGCAACAACCACCCCCAAACCTGCTTTTGGTGCTTGGGCAGTATCTATGCCTAGGGACAAAGAGCACCATGATGGCCAGGGAGTGCTGGGATCCATCCAGCAAGAACCCTCCAGTGAGGAGGGATGCCTTTAGCAGCAGCATGAAGGAACAACGTGGGTGTGGCTTCTGCCACCTTGGGGAATCACTGGAGGTGAGAGCTCATTCTGGAACAAGATACCAACCAGTCAGAGAATTTCTTTTGGTCAGTGTTATTTGTGGGGTGTGTGTATGCGTGCGTGCATGCATTAGTACAGCGTCCTCCTTCCTTTGATTTCCCCCATGACTGGAGTTCCTGGGCAGCGTCCTATGATGAGAACTCTTGCTGCCATGGTGCATTGCGGTGGCGGCTGAGTTTCCTCTCTCATACCCTCTCTCACCCTCCTTCCCACCTGCCAGTCCGTCTGAGAATCTGGCTCACTGAGGCCTTCACACCTATACATGTTGCAGAACTCAGCTCACATTGCACTGCTGCCTGGGGATGAGGTGGCTGGTTTTCACCTGTTGCCCTTTCTCCGAGGACAATGTTGTCAGTGCACCGCCATGACTTGTGACTCCCCCATCTTCACACGAGGAGGCCTCACACTATCAGAGAATACTCATAGTGCTAGAGGATGAGCTTCCCACCAGATCCAGATGTCAGCAGAACAGACTGATGTTTTCACTGTGGCACAAGAAAGGCTCACTAGCAGAGCTAAGTGATCTCTCTTACTCTCTACAAGAGGGAATCTAAAAACCACAGACAAAATGGGTTATAATGCTATAATGCATGAATGACAACTGGTTCAGCTACTAATGTATATATATATATATATATATATATATATATATATATATATATATATATACTGACTTCACTTTATACGGTTCAAAGAAGCTTTTCTTCCAGGTCTCCCTACCTAGCACTTCTCTCATGTATAGTGCCCAAGTCACAACCTAGCACAAGGTCCTCAGAGTCACACACTCTCTCAGTTGCACCTTACCCAACCTCATTCACACCTCTCCCCTGTCTGAAAAGCATTTCATAAATCAGCACACCAAATCCAAATCCATCATTCATGTAAAGTCCACGGACTCCAGATTCCCCATTTGTCACGCCCGCCCGTGAGAAGCACACATATGCAGCCAGCTGTGTGGGCATATCCCCAAGGCTTTGTCAGGGCTGCTGATGACAGGTTCCCACAACTTGAAAGAGATGTCATGCCTCCAGATCATCCGAGGTGGTCAAGGCCACGGGGATAAAGAGGGCCTTGGATCTTTCTAGTTGTGGATTCTGGAGGTTTTGCTGTGGGAAAAGCCTTTGTTTCTTACAGAGATGCTCAGAACAGGTACATCTGAGCTTTCCTAGACCGGGCTCCCATGGAGCCTATGGAAAGTCAGAGATAATTTTCTGAGGCCCCTCCCAGGTCAACCTTGGGGGGTATAGAGTTTAAAATGGGTGATCCTGATAACATAGTGGTTCTGGTAAAGTGAGGTTTCAGGAATTTTAGTCTTAAGGTTTCTTCTTTCCTTTCATGGTCAGTGAGCCAAGCATCTACCTCTGGGGATGTCAGAAAGCTGGTGGAATGATTAGACACTGGAGCACAGAATCTGCAGGATGCTTACAAGGCTGAGAAGTATAATGGTTATCGTCTTACATCTCATCTGCAGCCAGCCAGGGACTGTCGATGGAAGCCTGGGGGTGAAAACAAGCCCAGGCTCCCTGTACACTGTGTTATAGCCCATCTCCTTATGTTACCTTCAGGAAAACCATGAGGCTGTCCCAAGCTCAAGAGCCAAAGGGATAGCTACAGAGAGTGGTAACTGGCTTCAGCAGAGAGCATGGAAAAGCCTTGGGTCTCCAACTTGATTGTGGACCAAGCAGAGTGACCGCAGCCTTCGGAACACACGTGGCCATTCCTCATAGATCCCACGGGAAGGACTGTTGTTACTGTTCCACATCAGTAAACTCTGGGGGCCTTAGACATTGGAAGTGACTTCTTCTCTAACTTCTAGCCACTGTTCCAAGTCAGTGCCCTTTGCTATGAGAATTTAAAATGAGACTATGCATATGTATGAAGAGGTTGAAATGACTTGCGTGGGTGATGGATATTTCTTTCACTGCAGGTTCTTAAAAGG
>NC_034594.1:17770839-17782177 GCF_900095145.1 Mus pahari | reverse complement strand
GACTATGCATATGTATGAAGAGGTTGAAATGACTTGCGTGGGTGATGGATATTTCTTTCACTGCAGGTTCTTAAAAGGTATATACATTTATACATGTTTTAGGCAGGACTTCTACCTTCATTATTGTTCTATTGCAGTGAAGAGATACCATGACCAAGGCAACTCTTATAAAAGAAAGCATTTAACTGTGGGCTGGCTTACATTTTTAGAGGCTTAGTCCACGATCATCATGGTGGGGACACAGCTGAGAACTATATCCATATCCACAGGCATAAAGGAAGAGAGAGAAAAACACTGGGTCTGGTGGAGACTTTTGAAACCTCAAAGCCCACCCCCAGTGACATACTTCCTCCAACAAGGCCACACCTCCTAATCCTTTTAATCTTTTCAAACACTTCCACTCCCTGATGACATAGCCTATGGACGCCATTCTTATTCAAACCCACTGTAGTTTCCCTATGCAAGCCCAGGCTTGCCCAGGACTTCTGTTCCCCCAGCCCCCCCCCACATGTGCACACCCCCCCACACACACATGTGCACACCCACACACAGGGAACACAAAAATGGGTGCTGAACTTTGTGAAATAAACCATACAACCTAAAAGCTTAAAGAAAAGGCTCCTGGGCTGGAGAGACGGCTCATCAGACTTTCTCTCAAGCCCCCCAAATTTTGTTACTGTCCTGCCTCTGCTGGATGTTCTGGGGGCACTCAAGAATTAAACAAACTGGGCTGGAGAGATGGCTCAGCGGTTAAGAGCACTGACTGCTCTTCCAAAGGTCCTGAGTTCAAATCCCAGCAACCACATGGTGGCTCACAACCATCCATAACAACATCTAACACCCTCTTCTGGTGTGTCTGAAAGACAGCTACAGTATACTTACACATAATAAATAAATAAATCTTAAAAAAAATAATTAAACAAACTGAAAGAGGACTGTCTTTTCCTAAAACCTCATTTTCCCCATTAAATGGTGTCACGCTGGGAGACCTTAAGAAGGGTGAGGATAAGGCTCGCCTGTGACCACCTGTGCCGAGCACACTCTTCCTTCATGGAGAGGGAGTGAGTATTTTTGAATGAAGAAACTATGAAAATTCATTTTATTTTTGCTTTATGGAAAGGGAGTGAAGAGATAGGAATATTAGTCCAATTAATTCAAACTCTAAAAATTCAAACTCTTTGTCCATCATTTTGCAAACAAGCTCATTAGCATACACATCTTTGTCTTCGTTCATAAGAGGTTTCCTTTGACTCTGTTCATAACATTTTCTACCGAAAACTTAACATAAGGCATAAATAAAATGCTGTCAAATTCCGCTGATAGGCAGTTGGAATGAGGAAATCCAGTGGGGCCCAATAATTCTCTCTCACATCCAAAGGAGGGAAGACTTAGTCTGTGTTGGAGGTGCTTCTGCTAGCCACTGTCCATCTGGCACCTTGGGGGCACTCAGGAATATTTAGTAAATGAAAGGGCGAGCCGGCGGGAGAGGTAGAAGAATATTGTCAGGGAAGGGTAGGTCATTCATGTTTGGTGCTCTGGATTCCTAGGTGTCCTTTGGCACCTGCCAGCCAACAGAGAGATGTTGGCATCCAGGATGCCTTAGAAGGGAGTGGTAGCTAATTCTGAGGATCCTTTTGAACAACATTAATAGGCATCTAGTGCTTCGTGATAAGATTTTTTTGTATTCTGCACAAAAGGTACGGCTTCTTACAGGGAGACAAAGGTATAATTTGTGAATGGAAAAATAAAAATAATAAAAGAGGCCAGAGAGATGGCTTAGCAGATAAGTGTGTATCACACTTATAGAAGACCTGAGATGAGTGCTCAGTGCCCATGTTGGGTACCACATACATGTGCACAAACCCACATGCAGATATACACGCATGTGAGTAATTAAAAATATACATGCACAAATTAAGACTCTAAAATAGTGGCTGTGGAGTTAAAACCAGGCAAATTCGCCTCATTTGACAGATGCTGAAACCAACTGACAGGAATTCTGAAGGCCCATTGTCTCAGAATGACTCTCAGGCTTTTGTTTGACAGCTACCTGGAAACTATTTAGACCTTAGGATGATTCTGGAAGGACAACCCCTCATCTACAAGTACCTACACACAGCCAGAAAGGAGTGCTATATACTAGTAGCAGCTACTTAATAATACCAGTGTTCACGCTGTGGTCCTCAAAGGCCACTCCTAAGATAGCGTCCTAACAAAATACTTCAACCTGCATGGGAGTCACAAAAGCACAAGGAAAAGACTAAAACTGAAAAACAAAACAAAACAATAGAAACTATCCAAAAGGAAATCGTTCAGTAAAGAGTCAAATACGTCATGTATCTATCCACCAGTGATGTCTGTCTGAAAAGAGAGCAAATCCCACAGAAATTGTATGAAATGATACTAAGTTCATGGCAGAATATAAGACGATTACATACCTTCTGACTTGTGGGGGTAAAAAAGATGTGTTTAAGGAGGACAAAAAGATCACTGGGAAGCGTTCCAAATGGTACTAACGAGGCAGCAAGGCTATGGTTTGGGGGGGTGGGGGTTCAGTACTGAGAACATGAATGTCCTCTCTGTTTAACAACCCACCGCTTTAATACTCTTGTTTTAAGTAAATAATAAAGAAAAGAAAGTTGGAAGAAATGTGAAAAACTAGCAGAGACCTACTAAAGATAAATAGTGAGATCTGAGCCTTGAATCAGAGCCCAGGCAGCTCCCGGGACAAAATGCTACCGTTCAGTTTTGTTTTTCAATGGAAAGATTCCTTATTCTAAAAACAGGATGTTAAAGTCAAATGGCATTTCCTTTAACTCTCCTAGAAACCAGTAAGTGGTGGGTGGGTAGGAGAGAGAGGAGGTCCAGGTGGGAGATGGTGACCCGGGAAGGGAGACAGCACCGGCACCACCGGTGACAGGGAAGAGCCATCAGGGCGCGAGGGGACTCTGGGACCCACCTCCTGCAGTGCCCTGCTCTGGTAGTTCTTCCTGGCAGCCTCCTGGAGTTCCAGGGCTTGCTGGATGTACATTTTCCCGACCAAGATTTCGTTTTCCAGCACCGAGAGCTCTTTCAATGAAATGGGCCAATTCAGCCGCTCCAGGGCTCTGTTCAAGACATCCTTGTTTTCCAAGTACTGTATGGGCTTGATTGCATCCAACCTGAGGAAGGAAGAAAGGGATCCTCAAGAGGAGAACAAAATAAGCCTAATGAGGAAAAAAGCAAGCAAGCAAGAAAGCAAACAGAAACAATGTAACCAATCACAGATGTTAGGTGACAGAAGATGGTGCTGGTGTCGGTCCACCTCTCCAGTCTCCGGAGCCCTCACTTTCCCAGAATAGTTATAATTAAATTAGAAGCTGTCCTTGGAACGGCTGAAAAACAAGCCTGAACACTGTGCAGAGCCATTTTACTCAATACAGTGTTGCTGTATGACTGAGGTCCCTCAATTGCATCAGCTAGTGATGTAGCCACCTTAGATTACATTCACATGGGGGGGGGGGTAGCAAACTGCCTAAGGACCCATTTATCAGCACATATATCTGGAGTTAAGCGACATATCATCATGTAGGGTGTTTTTGTTGCTTTGAGACAAAAATCTCCCTATGTAGCCCAGGCTGGCATCAGATTCATGGTTCTCCCCAGCAAATTATGGGAAACCACCATCATGCCCATCTGACTTTGACTTATTCTTTATAAAGGGCAGCAAGCAATGCTTTTGAAGATACAGAGACAGGCATGCGCACACAGTGCTGATGTGGCTGGAGGCTGTGGGCCTGGAGCCTTCTCAAAAACTGCCTATGGGGTGAGCTCACTCCTCACCACCGTACATGCCTGAGAAATAAAAGCATGGTCGTATGGGAACGTCCATGCAAATGAGCACAGCAGCATTATGGGTAATAGTCAAAGAAAGACATAATGACCGGAAGGCCCATCAGTGGGAGAGACTGTCAGTGGTGCGTGGAATAGAACCTCGAAGGCAGACTCAGAAGGGCTATTTGTCATGTGCTTCCTGTCACATGATGTATCGAGAGCAGGCAGTCATGGAAGCAGAAGGCAGACTGGACTCAGCAGGAAGACCGCAACGGGGAACAACTGTGTCACAGGTTAGTAGCAGTCTCTTTCTGGGGTGATGAGTATTTAGGGGTGTTACACACTCTAAATGCCACCGAACCATACGCTTTGGAATAGTCGGGTTTGGGTATGTAAATTTCATCAGCATTTCAGAACCAAGATTGGAACGGAAAAACTTACTTCTCTTTTTCCTCTTCAGACAGAGCTTGCCAGACAATTTTATTTAAGCGTCTGTGGGGGAGAAAAATGAGCAACAATGACTTAAGAGCAATACACTTGTTTCAAGTAAAAACGTTGACTTCAGGCTCTGAGGGGGGTTGCACGGGAATCCCAAATCAGCTGCTAACCTTAACCAGACCATACCGCTGACATCCACTTGAACAGTTATCCTCAACCTTCCTAATGCGTGATGCTCCATACAATTCTCATGTTGTAGTGACCCCCAAATAAAATTATTTTGTTGCTATTTTGTAACTGTAATTTTGCTACTGTTTTGGTAATAATGTAAATGTCTGATTTGTGACCCCTAAAAGGGTTGTGACCCCAGGTTAAGAACCAATGACTTAGAGGTCACATAGACACATCTCCCTCCTAAGGGACTCTGAGGAGGCCTGTGGCTGGCTGAGAGTTCTGTCAATTACTAAGAAGTCTTTGCTGCATCAAGAAAATGTTGTAAGCAAGCTGGTCCTTTCATCTCTGCATTAGGAAGTTTCTCATTGGCTCGCAAGATGCTATAGCAGGAAAACATCTTGCTGCTGAATTTGATTTCCCTGTGGAAAATAGGAACCGACTCCCTCAAGTCATCTCACACATAGGCACTGTGTTACAGTACACGCGCGCCCACACACACACACACACCAAGTATAATACAAGGTCATATTTAAAAAGTCATTTTGGGGCCATACAGATTTACCCCTCTTAGCTTGCCTTCTGCAGATACTCTTCTGCCTGGGTTCTGAGAGCAAAGCGAGTCCAGGCTATAAGCATCTAATCAGGATTCAAGTTTTAAGCCATCCACCCTATTTTCTGGATGGCAGCACAAAGACACCTCAAGCATCCAGTCATCACCTAGGGCTTTGTGGATAGTAGGGGACAAAACACTGGCTCTAAGACTTGTGGAGTAGGGAATGTCACCTTCCACGGGACTGGCTCTTGTGACCACTGAGGTCATTGGGTATCAGCACAGTAAAGAGGTGCTATTCTGCCCTGGAGGGGCTGGGGAGCCAAGACAAGGATGATGTGTTTGGGAGAAGAGCCGTGGTACCCGGACCCGGACCTCAGCTTCTCTCATTCCTATGAGGCTCTGGGCTAGGTCGACTCAGGATGACAAGAGCGTCTCTTCCCTGGTGTAGCTCTGAGAACTCTGAGCTGCTCTGTGCAGAGCACATGTATGGTGTCTGACATCAGCAACGATTCTGTAAGTGATGGCAACAAGTTAGGAAGAGTGGGGGCTGGAGAGATGGCTCGGCCGTTAAGAGAACTTATTGCTTCTGCAGAGGACCTGGGTTCGGTTCCCAGCATCCACATGGTGGCTCACAGAATCTGACGCCTCCTCCTTACCTCCAAGGGCACCAGGCGTGCACATACATATATATTCAGGCAAAATACCCATACACATAAAATAAAGAGTTGGGAAGAGGGAACTAGGCCAGCCAGTGCATTGGTCTTACTTGAACGTTTGACTCTTTGGGTTCCATTAGGTTTCTTTAGTCGCTTGGTTCATGTAACAATGATTAGGGCTTCTAAGACCATTTGGTTGTTTGTGATTTTCTTAAAATATGTTCAATGCTTTTGTCTATCTACACTTGAAAGCAAACTCACTGTAGCACGGAGGCTGGGTGGGAGGGTGGATGGGGGAGGGGGGTTGGTCAGAAAAGAGATTTAGTGCAACACACATCTGGAGTCAAACTCAGCATCCAGCCCTCTCTCCCCTCCCCTCCCCCCCCCTCCTGCCCTCCTCTCTCCTCCCCTGCCCTCCCCCCTCCCACTCCCGCCCCACCCGCAGCTGCTATATGATCCTGTTCAACAGAATCCTTTGAAGCTCTGCTTTTCATGGATAAAACAAAGTTAACAGCACCTGTCTGTGCCATTGAAAGGACGAAGCAGAAAGTGCCACAAATACCCAGCGTTCCTCTCCTCTTGGTGGATCAGAAGATGCTGGAGCCCAGAAACACGGAGAGCCCACTGGTAGTGTGGGTCCAGTTAGATAGCATGGATAGAATTTTAACAAAATCCTTTAGGAAATATTTCCTGGGTGTACATAGCTGTAACATCTGTGTCCCCTCTTGTCCATGGGTATTGTGAAAATTTTAGGGTTTTAGTGAGTTGGTGGAGTAGTGGCAAAACCACCAAGAGTATGTGGGGTGCCGGGAAGGTATTGCACTTGAAATCTTTTTTTCTAGCTGGTCCAGCCCCTTAATTCTGGCTGCTGGTTCGAATCCACTGGCTTGCTATAGCAAGAAAGGACTCGTGAACAAAGCAATTTGTGTAACTATTGACACATAGTGACAAGTGTGACCAGTGACCATCAGCAAAGAGACGACCTTAAACAGAGTCCCAAGCACAGCCCCAGAACCAGACTAGGACTGAGAGCTCCTATGGGTTGGAGGGCTGTGAACTTGACTTTGGCAATCAAAATGAGCCGAAAGAAAAATACCGGCTCTGAATTTAAACAGCCTTAGAAACATCCAAGCTTATGTTCTGATACACAATGCCTAGACTCTTGAAATACTGGGACAGAAGGACACCCACCCATGGACACTGTGTCCAAAATAGCTCCTTTTATATCATCCTGTGAGCTTCTGTTTGCTTAGTCACCCTAGTTTGAATAGGCTTATGAATGATACCATTTATTTTCAAAGTGACATTGGCTTACTTTGGGGGAAAACACGACAGAGACGTGATACTGACTGCGCAGTGCAGCCCACTGCAGCCCACTGCTTACAATTTACACACGATGTGAAAGCTGCACACTGATAAAATAAAATAAAAAAATAGAACTGACATGTATACAAGCAAAATTCTTCAGCACTATTGCATGCAAAAGCCCAGGAAGTTTTTATTCTATATAATATTCCTACTATTAATACTGCTAAACTAATATTAAATAACTTAAACACCTGGGTTTAAAAAAAGCCAATATCAATTAAATGAATAAACTTAAATATTAAACATCAAACTAGAGCCAATGCCATTAATATCACTGAAAGTACAAGTTGAGTATCTCCTATCCAAAAGCTTTGGGCCCATAAATGCTTGGGATTTCAGATTTTGAAATATATCTACATGTAGCATAATGAGATCTTATGGATGGACACAAGTCCAAACACAAAATTTATCTATTTTTTTATCTACCTATACACTCAGCCCAGAAGTAAATTTATATATAATTATTAGTGCATACTCCAACCTTTTAACTGAGGTCTTTCACATGAGATCAGAAACGGTACTTACCACATGTGCCCTCGTATGGGCACTCAAAAATTTTGGAGCATCTGAGGTTTGGAATTTTTAGGAGTTTTTGTTCAACTTGTAGCAACAAAGTTTCCTTAGGGTTAGCAAAAACTCTTTTGAGAGTTACTCGTGGGCACAAGTCACTACGTCTGTGTTTTGCATCCTCTTCTCAAGGGAGTGTTATTCTGCCTGGGAACAGGGCTCTCCTTCCTTTCTGAAACCCTCAAGTAAAAGGTCAGCATGGCAAGAAGAGGCAAGGGACTACTGTGCGTACATATTCACGGTCATTCTAGGATCAACAATTCAGGATGGGAGACAGATCCACAAGGAATGCGTCTTGTGATTTGTATAATCCTCATGTACTGGCTGGTTTTGTGTGTCAACTTGACACAAGCTGGAGTTACCACAGAGAAAGGAGCCTCCCTTGAAGAAATGCCTCCATGAGATCCAGCTGTAAGGCATTTTCTCAATAAGTGATCAAGGGTAGGAGGGCCCCTTGTAGGTGGTGCCATCCCTGGGCTGGTAGTCCTGGGTTCTATAAGAAAGCAGGCTGAGCAAGCTAGGGGAGGCAAGCCAGTAAAGAACATCCCTCCATGGCCTCTGCATCAACTCCTGCTTCCTGACCTGCTTGAGTTCCAGTCCTGACTTCCTTCAGTGATGAACAACAGTGTGGAAGTGTAAGCTGAATAAACCCTTTCCTTCCCAACTTGTTTCTTGGTCATGATGTTTGTGCAGGAATACAAACCCTGACTAAGATACCTCCGAACAGCCCTGTGGTGTGGCTTCTCTAATTAAGTTATCTGCTGTAATGAATGTCACATGCCTGCCTACACATAGGCACAGAGGCTAAGGACCTGACCTGACCTCCGAGCTCTAGCCTGTGGCTCTGTGCCAGGTGTTTACAGACCAAGTAATTACGGGACTCAAATGTCTGCATTATTCAAGCAAACTACATCAGAATCTGAATGGGATTTTATTGCATTTGAATACACAAATCCAATTTGAGCATTTCAATAACTAAACGGGGATTGTATCTGATTTGAATGGATTTCAAATAGTCAAATGCACGCACAGGCCTCTGATTGAAAGAGATGAAAGGGAGTACAAGGCTGGCCCAGCTGTGAGCTGGTGGGTCAGAAAGTGGCTGAGAGTGGCAAAGGCCACCATGGGGTAGAGAGGGGTGTGGGGAGTCCTCAGAGTGGAGGCCATGAGGAAGGAGGGACAGCAGAATAACAGTATCTTAAAGATAGAGCTTCATGCAGACTCCAGACTCAGGGAGAACAGAGAGCTTAGGATAACTCAGCTTGCCACCAAGATAAAGATGGAAGGCAGAAAGATGCAGGGAAAAGGGGGGGAGGAGGGAGGGTACAGGTGGAGCATCCTTAATCCAAAACAACAAGACCCAAATCACAACCTTATTGTAGACCAGTGTGACAAGTGGGAAATCCCATCCATGCCAGGAAACTTTGTTTCTGGTATGAAATCATTTCAAATAGTAAAAATAATAAATAAATAAATAAATAAATAAATAAATAAATAAATAAATAAATGTGTTTGGACTGCAGCCCAATTCCAAGGGTACCCCATTTTATGCTATGCAAATATCAAAGATACAGAAGAAAACCTGGAATTCTCCTGACCCTTTCATTTTAGATGAGGATGACCCTGGGCTGAGGATGCTATGAAGACCACTGAAGGGGCGCCCATGCCTTTGGGGAGGGCAGTGAAGGAGGCTGATGGGAAGGAGAGCAGGGAGCCATCCAGGGGTGGGTTGGCTGTGGCTCCCTGTGGGCAGGAGTTGGGCTCTGGGCATACAGTAGCGCTGTCTCACCCTAAGTTATAACGGATGGACCAGTGGGCGGGCATCTGGTCACATCACCAACCTCTATATGTCTAGCACTTACCTTTCTCACGTGGCGATAACAAAAACCCAACTGTGGAGCTTCCAGAATCTAGATAAAGTTTCCCAAAGAAACTGGGCTCACGTAAGTGTGCACACTAAGGACCGACTGATTCTAGGCCGGTGGGCAGGTGGTTGGGTCATGGGCAAGGATGACAACCAGGTCACCTGTCCCTTGGGAAAGGTGTGGGCCAAATCAGCATGGGCTCAGGAACTGTTTGAGTGTAGAATTCTCTCTGTAGTTAACTTTGTCACCACCTTGATGCAGAAGCATGTAGATGGTCTACACTTACAGAGTTACCCCTCCGTGATCACAGGCATGGCTCCAAGGTTCCCTTTTACCGGCTACAGATTTATCACGGTCATAGCCACTCAGTGCTTGTCTGCCAAAAGCGATTGCATTTGCACATAGTCAAGACACACCTTCCGATACGTAAGTGACTTGTACATTACTCCCAATTCCCAAGATCGTGTGTGCATACTCGTTTTTTGTATCTGTGCATTCATGTAAATTCTGTGTGCATACTCGATTTGTACTTGGAGAGATGTTACAAGAAAGCAGAATCTGCCCAAGCTCAGGTCAGACATGGTTTGCTCCCCTGCTCATTCTCGCTCTGTGGGTGGCTGGATGGGGGAGATGTCTCCACAGCCTCACTACTGTGGCCTTTGCTAGCTACTTTTCAAAGCGTTAGGTCCCAACCTGATCCATTCCATTGTGCTCAGGGAAAACTTCCCGGAAACACAAGACCTCTACAGTTTAGGGTGGGAAACTGGCATGACTAAGGGTATGTTGGCAATCTCAGGCTCAGGAGCCTGAAGAATTAATTGTCCAGCACCCAGGGAGGAGGGACCACGCATGAGCTCTTACGTCCAGGCTGGTGTTGATAGGGGCCATTTATACTTGCTGTTTCAGAGGAAGCAGACTAAGCTAAGCACAGAGGGAAGAAGCCCAGACGAGTCCTCTGTGGATCGTGACCGAGGCTTGTACTCACTTTTCATAGGATTTGATGGCCTGTTCCACATTTTGCTTGTAGATATTGAGGTTGACTCCATGGGGGTTAATTAATATCATCTTATTGCTGTTGTTGCACACATGTGCCAGAGGGAACACCTACACGGCAACAACGACAGAAAGAAAGCAGAGAGTCACTCGGCAGGTCCACGGGAGCCTTCAGGGTACGTGTGTGTGTGTGTGTGGGTACATTAAAAAACTAGAAAAACTCTATAAAAACCTCACTGTAAGTGTAGAAAAGTAGAATATAGTAAATCTTAAAAGTAAGAATAAGAAATATAATTACTAACTCCCTCCAACTTAAATGGTTGTACATATTAAAAATCACTACCATAAAACAAAACCAACAGAAAAATAATTGCTTCAGGAAAACTTTGTCATAACTGAATGCTATCTCTAGAGGCTTTTATCAAGTCAGTAAGTATAGGCAATAATAAATAGGACCCCATTTATATACATATACATAATATAATATATAATAAAATATAAGATTTTACATGTTAATACTCTATACATAATATTATATGAAAAAGAAAAAGGTCTGGCAGGTAAATACCAAACTATGCTATTGATGTTTTAAACCATACATGATTCCAACCGCAGGAACAAACATTCTAGAAATGAAATCACTTTTTAGATTTATTCATTTTTATGTGTTTTGCTTATGTGTATGCATGTGTGTGTGCATGCTTCTGTGTACATCTGTGTACATGCATATGTGTACATGCATGTGCATGTGTGCATGTGTGTGCATGCATGCATGTATGCTCATGTGTGTGCGTGTGTGTGTGTGTGTGTGCATGTGCATCAGTTGCATATGTGCTACCTGGAAGAGGGCATTAGATCCTCTGGAACTGAAGCTATAGGTGTCAGGAATCATATGGGTGCTGGGAATTGAA
>NC_034594.1:17734030-17770684 GCF_900095145.1 Mus pahari | reverse complement strand
CTGTAACTCATTTTGTAGACCAGGCTGGTCTCAAACTCAGAAATCTGCCTGCCTCTGCCTCCTGAGTGCTGGGATTAAAGGCGTGCACCACCACGCCTGGCTAGCCCCCCAGCTTCTAAAACTGTGCCAACATATATTAATAAACTAGTACAAAGAAAGAAGAAAGAAGTGATAGATGAATAGTTATAAAAGTCGAAGAGAAATGTAAACAAGTGAACCAGGGTGAAGCTGTGGGTTGCTGGCTTTGTGTCCAGTGATGGCATGCAGTGGGAGCCCAGCTCCTAGTAGGTAAGACTAGGAGAACTCTGTAGACCAAAGGTCTAGCCTGGGCTCAGTGACCAAGGTTAGCCCTGTGTAAGGATCCCTTGGAAGAAGGTATTGACTAGGTAGTGAAGTTACTTCACTATCAAGGACTGAGCCAAACCTTTCTCTACAAGACCCACACACTGAAGGCTCATTTGAACCTTTTCAATATGTGCTCCAGACCATAAGCATGCTCAGAAAGGTGTCAGGCAACTTTCCTTCTTGAAAATTGACCCCAAGCTAAGAACGCTCGGGATTAGGAACACACCTACCCCTAAAGTGTGTCCCTGTGTGAGTATGTATGAAGTTCCCGGGAAAACCCCCATATGTCCTTCATCTGGAGAGGCTATCATATGTGTGCATAATGACACATATAAATAACTCCTATGTTGCTCTTATCTACTGCAAGGAGGGAATTACTCTTCACCCTTTCTTAGCTGTGCTTGTTTGAGGCTTTGCACCCGACTGAGATGAGAATCTTTTGTTTGGTGTCAACTAGGCTGCTCAAAGACAGACGAGAGCTTACTGAAATTCTAAGAAGAAATGGCTGCACATTTTTTGAATCATGGGAAAATGACACTGGACACACTGGAACTGAAATATAGAAATAATCTTAACAGACTGAATAAAGTCAAAACTAGTCATAGTCATTTAACAAAAAAAACACTTGTGAAATAATGTATAGACTTCCCCCACAATACAGAACTCGGACAAAAGAACCCCACGGATAAATGGGAGATGGAAGGTTATGTGGATGGAGATTTAGAAACCTCAATGGGATGAAATAGAAATGTCAAAAGAATAAAATCAAAGAGGGGGGATCATACAAGGAGCAACATCTGCTCTCTGTGTGTGTGTGTGTGTGTGTGTGTGTATGCACAAGTATGTGTGCAATTGCACATGTGAGTGCTCATGTGTATGTGTGCATTCCTGGGTGTGTGCATGTGCCTGCCTGTGTCTGTGTGTGTGTGCATGTTCATGCATTGTGTGTGCACGTGTGTGCGTGAATTTATGCATGAGAGACTTCACAAATGGTGGCTGTATCTGTAGCTTTAAACTGTAAAAAAAAAAAAAAAAGATGCAAAGACACCCTCTGTTAACAACTGTGATTAAGTTGTTTGATAAAGAAAGGGTGGGAGCTGGTCAGCCTGAGTGCTTGAGGGTGGGGGTGGGGTCCTTGTACAGAGGGTGTGGCAGTGAAGAATCTCTTTCACTGGGTCAGTTCACACAGTAGAGGAGGGAGAGTATGCAGCCAATTCAAAGGGTCAGTTACTACCTTGTCAAGATGTAGCAATAGCCTCCCATGCTCCATTTTCTGTCCCCAAAATAAAGGTTGCACTATTTTGAATATTTTCTGTAACAGTATAGTTCTAGAGATATTTATTTAGCATTTTTGTATTGAGACATTAAAAAGAAACATAAAGGTAGCATGGGGCCAGGCCGTGGTGGCGCACGACTTTAGTCCCAGCACTTGGGAGGCAGAGGCGGGCAGATCTCTGAGTGTTCGAGACCAGCTTGGTCTACAGAGTGAGTTCCAGGACAGCCAGGGCTACACAGAGACACCCTGTCTCAAAACAAACAGACAAAAATTGATGTGGAGTTCTAGACCTTCCTTGTGACACCTCAACTACCTCCAAAAATATCTAAAACATGAACATTGGGGTTAAAACTATCAAAAAGAGGTACTTGTAAAACTTGGGAGTTACAGGAGGTAGGCAAGACTTTTTAAAGATTTTACTGTTTAATTCTTTTTAAACAAGGTATGCTCACTCTTGAATTAAATTATCAGGACTTGTGCAAATAAAGGAGGCAAAGGTTTAGAAAGTGGAAAAGAACAAACAGGAACAGGTGCAAATGTTAAGCGCTTTAGAGCTCCATCAGCTACTTAGAAACCACAGGGAGTCAGCATTGACTCCTGAGCTCGCCTTTCAAAGGGACAGGAACAGAACAGGGCGTTAAAGGTGAAATGCCCAGGCTTTCAAACTAAAGATTGTCTAAATTTGTATTTTAAAAAAAAAAAATCCCTCTAAATAGAGCAATGTCACAAAAACTTGAAAGGAAAAATATCGACTCAAACAAAATAAAAGGCATTTATGTTTTCCATGACCTAGCAGGAAAATACCCCTTTAGAAGTCTATGTCTCTCCTAGTTTACAGGCTAGGACTCAATGATAAACCAGTACTAAAAAGTGCTTAGTCAGGTCTTGACTCTTGACCTACTTAACCAAAAACAAACTCATATTGTACTTCCCAGTTTGGTAGATCGAGACCTCACGCCTTGCACATCCATTGTGGACTTGAACGTAGCTGTTCAAATCTCACTTGTGGGTACCCACTCTCCTTCCTTTCTGCACACAGGATTCGGGGAACACAAACGCATATTCCACAACTTCAGTCTTTGGTCTTAGTTTTTACAACATGGTGGCTACTTAAGAGATCAGGTGCTACCCCCCTCTTTATGATGTCAAATTCAGTGTCATAAGGGACATTCCAGAGCCTAGGGGATCAGAGTCATGGCTGCCTAGGTTTTCAGGGTAATAGGTGGGGGTCAGGGAGAAGCCAAGGGCCCTGTTTGAGAGGAAATAAAAGCATGTGACCACAGCCCCCTTGCAAATGGGGAAATCCTTCCAGACAGTATTTGGTCATGCGAGGAAGCCTAAGACATCATCTACTCTAGTTCTCTGAAGCAAAACTAGAGACCTCATCACATTCATATTAATAAACGCCCCTTGGAGGCAAGCACTGTATCACGAGGGTGGCACACTAGGAGTGTAGTGTGGGTGCTGAGAGGGAGGAAGACAAGATAGAGAGACAGAGATTGGAGAGGCAGGTAATGACTGGAGAGGCAGAAATTTCTAGAATCCATGCGCTGATAATATTTTCCCCACTGTTAGAGGAAATAACTTGGACCAAGGACTAAAAAAATAGCTTTATAATGACATTACTATAACAACAACATGGATAATAATAATAATAGTAATAGAACCTATCCTCACTCTCTACCAAGAACAACAGAGGCATTCTCTTCCTACGTTTTTCACTCAATCCCATTATAGACAAATGCATTTAATTAGGCAAACTAAACTGTCCATAACTGTGGTTCTTTCTTACTCTTTTCCTTTTTATGTGTATGGGTGTTTTGCCTACATGCATGTCTGTATACCATGTGTAAAGCCTGGTCCTTCACAGACCAGAAGAGCCTGTCAGATCCTCTGGAACTGGAGTTTACAGATGGTTGTAAGACAGCACATAGGTACTGGAAATCAACCTCAGGTCCTCTGAAAGAGAAGCCAGTGCTCTTAACTGTGGACCCATCTCTCCAGCCCACTTTATTCTGTTTCTATGAGTGTTGCCTGCTGGGGTTCAGTGAATGACGGCAATTTCTATACTAGCCTGGCCACCTGACCTTGATTTACCATGACCCACGTAAAGGGAGGGAGAATCTACTCCACAATGCTGTCTCCTCACCTCTATGTGCAGTGTGGCACATGTGTGCCCTACTTTCATGACACATGCACATGCACACATGTAAATTGTATTTGCTGATATAATATATGCACCAAGTAACCACTTATTGAATAACATGAAAAACTAAAAAAGAGGCTGCAGACATCTTTCTGGCAATTTGATATTTAAAATATGAAGCTTAGAGTCTGCTAAATTTGTCTTCTTAGAAATGCATGGGATGAAGGAGGACATTGCCAGTTGTGGGAGAAGTTCCCTGACTATGAATAATGTGGGAAGGATTTTTAAGAGATTTATAATTCAAATGTGGCAAAGTATTTGAATATTGAAATGAAACCATGCCACCTTCACATAGTAATATAAAAGGCCAAGTTTTTATTTGCTTTATTTTGTGTTTTATTTGCTTTTTTTTGTGCTGCTCTTTCTGTCTTAGTGGCACCAGAAAGATAGAGAGAAATGACCACTCTCAGAATTCCATGTAAGTTGTCCCCCCAAATGGGAAGAACAATGCAATACGTTGTCACCGTTTAACGTATTATTTTTCAAATATATTTTTAAATATTCGTGTGTAGTCCTATAGGTCTGTGTTGGCTATGTGCACATGTGTGCAGTGCCCATGGAGACCAGAAGAGGGCATCAGATCCCCTGGAGCTGGAGGTGCATGGAGTTGTGGGCCATCTGGCATGGGTGCTGTAACCCAAACTCAGGTCCTCTGGGAAGAGCAGCATAAACTCTGTGAGTCATGTGTTCAACTCCATAGCTTATATTAGTAAATATTATTAAAATGTATCCAAAGATCATCATTATGTGGAAATATGATGAGAGAAAATGTGAAGAAAATAACAGGTTTAGTAGTGTGCACAGCTATTATTTTTGACATAAATCACAAAGAATTTACCAGATGACATCAGGAACAATCTCAGAATGTATAACTGAGAAGACATTCCGTTGTTGAACCTAGACCAGCATCATGAGTTTCCATGGTGTCCAATCACTATGTGAGCACTGAGTCCCAAACTAGCCAAGCAAAGGCCCTGATGGGACAGGTCTAATGGAAACGCAGAGCTCTGTGGGTCTCCCAGGAGTTCTGAATACAGAAGCATCAGTGTTCTAGAAGTCACAGCTGTCCAAACTGCGAAGTGCTGAATCTTAAGAGTATGCTCTTCAGATGGAGGTGTCTAAAAGTGCCACAGAACCAGTGAAGACCAGGCCACAGAACTGACCGGCAGAGTGGTGTGTCAACAAGATCACGCAAAAACCCAGCAAGGTGTGTTCCTGGGATATTGATTGTCACCTACACTTTAGATACAAACTTAAAAAAATGTAGGCATTTGCTGATGCTCTGTGATGTTGGTGGATGCATGAGTGAAATGGGTGTGAACATGTTGTGGACAGTGTGATTTCACTGTGGTTGGGAACTAAAGAAAAGAATGAAGGGCATGAATGTATAAAAAAGGCCTGGTCATTCCTTTGCATATAAATACGTGTGTGTGTTTGTGTGTGTGTGTATGTGCGCATGTGTGTCTATAGATATATTATAGGTACACATAGACATATCTACATATACATATATGTATAAACATACACATATATACACATATACCTATATACACACATACATATATGTATATAAGCATATATACACACCTATATGGTATAGGTATATATATATATATATATATATATATGTTTGTACCTATGTAAGTACCTACACCATACCTATATCTATATTATCTGTATCTGACCTATATCTTCTCCATATCTAATCCATAACTATAATCTTTTATAGTAACTGTCATTTAAAATTTATTTTTCCCATCAGTCATTTTATGTTTAATCTTCCTGTATTTGCTGTTTCTTTGCTGGGTTGTTTCTGTTTTTTGTTTATTTGATTTTGGCAGGGTCTCACACTGTAGCCCAGGCTGACCTGGGCTTCACTATGTAGCCCAGGTTGGCTTTGAGCTTGCAGCCGTTCTCTTGATCAGCCTCCCAAGTGCTGGGGCTATAGAAATCCTCCATTATTTGAAAGCAGGAGAACATGATTTAAACAGCATCACAGATCCCTTTGTAGCTAGCATTCCAGCCAGCCAAGTGATAAGGTGGCTGGGTACCTCACAGGTGGAGCTGGGATTTCGGGCGGACGTGTTAATGACATCAAATGCTTTCCTCAGAGCCTAGTACGCGATGAGTAGCCATGGACCTTTCATATAGATGATGGCGATGTTGTACAAAGGCACATGTATAGAACCCAGAGGACAAGGCAGAAGGTCTAGAAGAGATGCTATAACAGATGTCATGATGATGGTGGTAGTGGTGAGGAAGGTGATGGAGATGATGATGATGATGACAATGATGACGATGATAATAAGAAGTTGATGGATGCTGTCAATAATGCAGACTATTCTTCCCCCAAATTATTTCAATCTCTCTCTCTCTCTCTCTCTCTCTCTCTCTCTCTCTCTCTCTCTCTCTCTCTAAGCAATTATCAATGGAGAGCTCTGAACTCTAGGCTCATCAAATGGCTAAAGCAGTTTTATTCCGTGTATGGTTTGGCGATGAATTTATCTTTCTGAAAGAGCTGAGATAAAATTATCTGGCCTATTTTATATCTTGTAACGAACAGTTGCTAGGGCAACCTTTCTGCTCGGCACTTCATTACCAAGGTGACAGATTTGCTACTGGTCCAGGAAACCAGAAAGCAAAATAGCAGAAGAAAGAATGCCCAGATAGGCCATGAATGAAGCCTCGCACGAGTCCTTACAAAGCCAGACACACAGGTGTTGCCATGCGTTGGACAGAGGAAAGTCAGTTAAAATTCTCCCTGCATCAAGGTAAGATTTGGGCCCACCTGCTTGCCAGCTTCATCTTTTTACTTTTAAACACAAAATAATCTAATCTTTTTTAAATCTCTCTAATAAGCTGGGAGACATTTTAGCATAACGATTTCTTAAAGAGATTTTATTTATTTTTATGTATGTGCGTACACTGTAGCTGACTTCAGACACACCAGAAGAGGGCATCAGATCTCATTACAGATGGTTGTGAGCCATCATGTGGTTGCTGGAATTTGAACTCATGACCTTTGGAAGAGCAGTTGGCACTCTTAACCACTGAGTCATCTCTCCAGCCCCCTGTAGAACTTATTTAATTCCAATCTGGGGGAGCCTTTACTCTGCCTTTAACCATTAAGTTCCCAGATAAAAGACACACAACAACTTTTATTATTTATAATAAGACTTAAACAGAAAAGAGCTGGGCAGATATCTACCCTCTATGCTTTTAGAATCTACTTTCCTATCGATAGCTTTTAGAATCTACTTTCCTATCGATAACTTTGAGTTATTACTTTCTATGTTCCATCTGGGCTGCTCTGCACTCCAATGGCAATCCCTCATGTTCTCTTGAACTCACCTAACTCATAGCAGCTTCTCCTCCTCATCCATTCACCTTCTTCTCCCTTATGTGGTTCTCCTCTGATCCCCCAAGCCCTAAACCCTGCCTATATCTCTTCTGCTCAGCTCTTGGCTGATGGCATCTTTATTTACCAATCAGAAATCACTTTGGGGCAAGGTCACATAGCCTCACTTGGGTCTTTGCAGACATTCTTCTCTATGGGGTAACCAGGCCTTGGGGGCCTGCACTTAACCTTACAATACACAGCAAAAGATCAAACCTCAACAGACACCAAACCATCACACTGTGCTCTAAAAACAATATAGTCATGATTTGTCAAAAAAAGAAGTTAAAATTTTAAGGACACAAACTATGCTTTGTTGATGAGATTGAAATTCATTACTGTGTATCTCTACCACTAACTCTTACCTGTCTGTTAATGATGAAGGGTGAGTTTGCAGAGCACTATCCAGTCTGTCTGTCTGTCTGTCTGTGATGAAACTGGAGGGTGCCACCAAAGGTGCCAAACACAAGTACTGATGGGGGAATGCCCATGCCCTTCCCTTCGCCCATTGCTTTCAGGAAGTGAAATGCTAGAATGTCCTCCTAAAGATCAGGACCCTAACTCCAGCTCCTCCTGAATTTTTCCTTCATAACAATCTCAGGGTAGCATCTAGATTTTATTAGTGTCTTAGTTAGGGTTTTTACTGCTGTGAGCAGACACCATGACCAAGACAACTCTTATAAAGGACAACATTTAATTGGGGGTGGCTTACAGGTTCAGAGGTTCAGTCCATTGTTATCAAGGCAGGAACATGGCAGCATCCAGGCAGGCATGGTGCAGGAGGAGCTGAGAATTCTACATCTTCATCTGAAGGCTGCTGGCAGAATACTGACTTCCAGACAGCTGAGGGTCTTAAAGCCCACACCCACAGTGACACACCTACTCCAACGAGGCCACACCTCCTAATAGGGCTGCTCCCTGGGCCAATTGAATTCAAACCACCACAATTAGTGTGCAGGTATATTAGCTTCATCATTAGTTTGTAGTTTTCAAACAAACTTTATTTTGTTTTTGCTGTTTCTCCTCCTTACTCTCCCTCACACTTTTTATCTCTTTCATGTACCATAGCCTCCCTCACATGTCACACATGCCCTCTGCCTTCCTGCCTTTCCCCTCACAGTCTCCTACCATCCAGTTTCACAATTTGCATCTATTCTCACACGATGTGCCTACAATACTGAAAGTTAGGATCTAGTGGGGGGTTGGAGGTCCTCCATAGTCTCAAACATTTAAATACTTGCTTCCTGGTTAGTGACATCGCTTGGAGAGATTTGGGTGCTGTGGCCTTGCTACAGGAAGTATGTCATTGGAGGTAGACTTAGAAATTAAAAGACTTAGGGACTGGAGAGATGGCTCAGTGGTTAAGAGGTGCCTCATGACCATCTGCAATGGGATCCAATGCCCTCTTCCGGTGTGTCTGAAGGCAGAGACAGTGTACTCATATGCATAAAATAAATAAATGAATCTTTAAAAAAGAAAGAAAGCAAGAACTTGAAAGCCAGAGTCACTTGCAGATTTTTCCCTCTGCTTTGTGCATACAGTACAGGGTGTGAACTTGGCTTCCTGCCCTGGCCATGACTGCTGTCTGCAGCTTGTGGCCACACCTCTCCACCCTGATAGATACGAATCCCTCTGGAGCCATAAGCTAGAATTTCCTCTTCATTCAGTTGTTTTGGTCATGACCTCTACCAGCAACAGAAAAGTAACTGATACGGGACACACATGTGAGAACATGTGATTTCTGTGTTCCTGAACCTGGGTCATTTCACTTAGTATAATACTTCCCAGATTCACACATCACCCCACAGGTTTCATAACCTCGTTTTTTCTTTCACAGCTGGGTAATATACCATTTATTATACATACTACATAATACATTTTCATTATCTACTTATCTATGGAATGACAGCTAGGCAGGTTCCATTTCCCGGATTTCGTGAAGACAGCAGCCATGAGCATGGACCCACAGACATCTCTGCCGTAGGATATGAAGTCCATGGGGAGTGTATTTGGATCAGATCATAGTTTCTCATTTTCTTGAGCAAATGCTTCCATAATGGCTGTGTTAGACCTCTCCTCCCCCCAGCGGTGGTTCAGGGCCCCCTCCTTCCTCACATCCTCCACACATTCATGGTCATTTCATGAACCATTCTGACTAGGGTGAGATGGGATTATCCCAGTGGTTAAATTAGCATTTCCTTCATGGCTAAGGATGTTGAGGGCTTTAAAAATATATTTCTTGCCAGAAGAGTCTGTTCATTTCATTACCCCATTTCTCAATAGGTAGTTTCATGTTTAATTCTTTAATTCTTTTGGTTCTTAATATACAGTAGACATAAACCTCCTCCTGAAGTACAGCTAGCGAAGATTTTTCTCCCCTCCTGTGGGTTGTGTGTTTGCACCTGGGATATTTTCTTGGCTGCGGAGAAACATTTAATCTTCCGCCATCCTGTCTGTTGGTTCTTGGGTCAGTTTCCTGTGCTACTGGGGGTTTGTCCGGGGCACTCTTGTCTGTGCCTGTGACTTGAAATGTATTCCCTGGTTTCCTCTAGCAGTCTTGGTGTCTCACGTTTTAAACTTTGAGCCACTTTGAATTGAAGTTTCTCCTCAGGGAGAGTTGTTGGTCTAAGTTCATTCTCCCGTGGGGCGTACCCAGTTTTGTCAGGACCATCGGTTGAGTAAGCAGCATTGCTTCCGCTGTGTGCTTCTGACACGCCAAGTCTTAAGGATCATTCTAGATCCTTTCCTCTCTCTGCCGCACACCATTCAGCCTAGCCATCATGACTTCACACCAGCCTCCACCGATGCCCAGTGTCCCCACGGAGCCCTTGTAGTCCAGACTTGCCTCCTGATTCTTGGGCACTCAGTGTCACATCTCTACACTGTCCTTTATCTGGCACCAAAATGCCGGGCTAACTTTCTCCAGGGGAAAAAACTTCTCTCGTTTTCTTCAAGACAAAGTTGAAAGTCCTTAATTAACACATACGTAGAGGTCAGAGGAGGAACTTGCAGGGGTAACTTTCCCATCCCATCCATTCAAGTCAGACTTGGTGGCAGAACCCTTGATCCACCCAGCCATCTCCCTGGCCCTTGAATTTCTTTTTAACCTTTCCAATTCAATGGGGAGAGGCTTATCCGATTAGTTTTGTTTGTATTTGTCCTACCTCATGGATCCAGTTGCCCCTAAAGTTAAATATTTTTGTGTGTCTCTTCAGCTTTCTCTCCCAGATTTTTCAGTGGCATATTTATCATGTTTATGTCCCGCCATGGTGAGGAGCCTTGTATGCGTGTACACAGGCTTAACTTTAATACTGGTATATACTGAATCACACGTGCCCATTAATGATGTAATTCTTACAGCCTCTCTCCATTGTATATGTACAATGTTTTCTTATAACTGTTTCTACTTCATATGCTGTTATGTATTAGTTCTTTGAGAACTTCATAAATGTTGGTAGTATGTAGCCTTTCCTCTATATCCTCCCAGATCAACCCACCCTTCCCTCCCTGTCCATCACTATACCATAACTTTTTTCTAAGTCCATTGAGTCTAATTGTGTCGCTCACATACTCTTGGGCGCCGGGCCAGTCACCAGAGCTTGTTCTACCTACTGGAGGCCACACCTTAAAGAATTAACACTCCCTCTCCCAGAGACTATTAATTGCCAATAGCTCCTCAGCTAGTGGTGGGATCTTGTGCCTGCCTCCCCATTCATGTTGGGCTTTGTTGTGTCCTGAGCTTGCATGGGTCATGTACAGGGCTGTCACAGCTGCTGTTGGTCCAGATGAGCAACTGCCCCACTGTGTCCAGGAAACCCTGCTTTCCTTGAAGCCAGCCGTTGCCTCTGGTGCTTTCTGTAGTGGTCCATTTTGATGTATAGCTAGGGGATAAATATTCTCTTTATGGTTTCTTCTCTTGATCATATACTTGTATTTGCCTTGCCTGCCACATTCATTTTTGAGAAATTTCCATTCCAGTGTATCTCCAGTTTTGGGGAGAGTGACAAAGAGGAACGATATAAGCCCAAGAAAGCTCTACTTCCAGGGAGAGATCATTAAGCAGGTTTTCTTCCTTATAAGATCAAATATACTAATAAGAGAAATACACAGCACATGAAGAAAATGCCAGCATGCTCCCTGGGAGAGATAAGTTAGTATTTGCTCCACTGTGTTGCCTCTGTGGCCTTGAGGCATGGGAACCAGTATGGGAACCAGTACCACCCAGAACCTCTGGGGTGAAGGACAGGGTATTGCTGACCTCCACTGGTTACAGTGTTAAAAGTGACTAACGACTAAGAAGTGAATCCCATCCATCCATCTGCTGCTCTAAGTACGCCAACCCCAATGAGCTCAAAGCCAATTAGAGCCCCTTTCACTTGCTTTCCAAAAAAAAAAAAATCTTTTGCCTTTAGTTTCCCAAATGTTCTCTTGGAGAATTTCAAGTATATAAAAAAGCAGAGAGAATTACCTAGCGAGACCTGTACTCCATGATGATCTTTTCCAAGTTTAAGAACTACTTCAGCAGCTCTTCCCCCTCCCACTCCTGTCCCACCTAGAGATCCTGAGGCAAATACCAAGAATCTCCTCTCTAAACATCTTAGGGTGAGACCGGTTCCTTCAGGGTGCCACACCCTTCAGTGGCAGGAAGCCTGACAGTTGCTACTTAAACTTCCAGCATCTTGGACATGGTCTTCTCAGACACACACACACACACACACACACACACACACATGGCTTCTGCCTTTGATGCCCCACCATAATTTGGCTGCTTCAGAAATTGTTCTCCTTAAAGACAAGGATTTCTCCCTTCCAAAACGCTGTGGCTCCTCAGTACAATTGATCCTCACGGTGGAGGTACTGGCTTTAAAACATACTACCATACCACCGCTGCCAATACCAAATTTCTCAGGTGCTTAAGACCTTGATGTAAAACAGAGGGCTTTTCTGCATATAACTTCCCACATCCTCCTCTGTACCCTAAATTACCAATTATTTGCAATACCTGCTACACGGTAAATGCTTCATAAATACCTGTTATACTGCATTGGTTAGGCAGTAACGTGGAGACGAACATGCTCAACACAGAGGCGACTTTTGATCTAAGATTGGCTGGAGCCGTGGGTAATGAGCTCACAGACCCAAGGGCCGACTGGGCCTAACTGTACTTACATGGCCTTGGACACATAGACCTTACCACAAGCACTCATACTGAAGGTTGTTTTCTTCTCTAGGAAAGTAATTACCTCAGATTTATCCCCCACCCCCGCCCCTACTCCTCCTCTCTTCTTGCCTGCGGTGGCTTTCATAATGGAGGAAAAAAAAATGTCATTCAACTTGGGAAAAGAAAGGGCTTCGTCTCTTGGGACAAGCCTTCCTGTCCTCGGTCTCTCTGACCCTGAATGCTCATTCATAACTCCTACCAGAGAACTTTCAGCATCTCTGTAGACCCACAGGTCTCCCCAGCAACAAGACGTTACGAACTTCCAGCTCAGTGATGGCCAGTTCCTCCCACCCTAGAAGGAGAAGTCTTAAGAATTCCCACCTCTCCTCTCTCCCATTCACATGTAACTTCTGTCAATACATCTCTGCTACAACTGCTCAAGACATCAAAGCAGGCTATTTTTTTATTTAAGCAGAAAAAAAAAAACAAAAAACAAAACCCTCTTCAAACATGGGCACGCAGGCCATCACGTTACCTCATCAAAGACCTTGGAGACAACATTCTTATTCAGGATGGGGACATAGGTGGAGCTGTGGGGTACCATGGTCCCAGCCAAGGCATCCATGATGGTGAGTTTCTTGGCCACCAGGCCATGAGTTTGGAGCCAGGTTTTGGAGGACATGTCCGAAGAGCTAAGAACACAGACTGTAGAGTTTAAAAACGTGCAACTTAGTCGTTCGTAAGCAAAAACCAGAACAGACAGTCCTCCTTAGATTAAAGCACTCACGTGTGGTCACTACCTTGGCTTCCATTTCCACTGAGGCTTTCTGACAATTTGTCATCTAGAGACTTGTTCGTCGGCAGGACGCTCATTTCTGTGGAAGGAAGTGGAATCTGTCTACTGGGGCCAGCGTCAAGGACGCCTCACATTCATTCAGCTAGAGAGATAATGGCAGCCCACTTCTGAGGCCATAGCTTAACCTATCGGAGTAGGCTCTCGGGCAGAATGCGTTAGCAGCTTCCGCTGCAGTCGCAGGCAAGGGTGACACAGCCCCGCCTTATCTCCCATGCAGAAAGCGTCTCTCCTTTGCTCATAGGCCCCTTCTCCAGACCCACATTTAAAACACGTGGCAAAACTATGATGCACCAGTGATCTTTCAGCTTTAGGCTCCTTTACAACTGTTAGAGGAGCAACTTGATCAACAGTTTTTATTTGGACACTTCTTTTTCATGGTTCTTCCACTTAGAACAGGAAACCAAAGGCTGTTAGATTCTGTTGAATTGTTAAATTCAAATGTTGCAATTAGTATTGGGGGTTTTAAATGTATATCCTTATATAAACTTGAATTCCTAAATGGAAAGAACTCTTCCTTCGTTGAATTAGCAGCAGCTCAAAGCAAAGCAGTTCAGGTGTGAGTTGGTTAAATGCTTGAGAAACTATGTTACAGTAATCACATGCTAAGTCCCATAAAGAGCGGACTGCATGCAGCCGGCTGAGAACATGCAAGCTCGTTGGGAAGGTTTCCTATACAGCAGAGCTGCAGCAGAGTGATACGGTTCTATGACTAGTTAACACAGGCAGACATTTGTCATTTAGGCACTTCCTACTTCAGAGAGGCCTGTGTGCCACGCTTAGGATTCCGTAACTTAGGATTTATTTGGAGTGTATCGATCACACTACAGGGAGCAACCTATCCCATTTATTATTTTAATAAGAATCATCTTATAACCAGCCACTGAATGGACAAGTTATACCTTCCTCACTCTTAGCCTTAAAACTCTGACAGTTGGAACCAGAAAGAGGCAGATTGGGTGGCATCCCCTATAAATACAAGGATAGAAATGACCCTATTATGATGTGTGAGAGCTTCTGGTGCCAAGCACAGAGTAGTAGTGGATATCACTGATGTCACTATGGCCGAGTGCACCACGAGTCTGCACAACACCCAGATAGAAGGAGCGCAAATCTAGCCCTAAGAAAACCCAGGGCTGTAGGGTAGGTCTCCCTGATTTACTAGGGAGCCTCTGAGGGAGAAATCTGCAACACTTCAGGGGTGACCTTTTATTTTTATTATTTTCCTAACTCCCTCAAACATATTTCACCCAGGTCTTCCAGGCATAGACCAGTGGGCAAAAAGATGAATGGGGCTTCCAGGGTAGAAGGTCTCGCGCGCTTGCCTCTGTTGCTGAGAGCTGAGGTGTGGCTCCTGGAGGTGGAGCTGAAGCTGGAGCTGTCCTTATTGCTGCTGCTCTTGAAGTTGGAGATGTGTCTTCTGAGGAGGCTTGTTTTGGTCGATTCTGTTGATACCAAAGAAAGAGGGTTATAGGAGTTGGGGATGGATGAAGAACTGCTTTGTTAAGTCAGTGTAACGTTAGACTGGAGACTAACAGCTCAGTCAAGAAGGTGCTTGCTGTGGGAGCCTGAGTTTGATCCTCGGAAAACATCTGAAAGCAAAAAGTCAGGTGTGGTAGAGTGTGCTTGTACTCCTATTACCGTGTGTGTGTGTGTGTGTGTGTGTGTGTGTGTGTGTGTGTCTGTGTCACTTCCCTGGGGCTTGCTAATTCCCCAGTCTAGCCTGTTTGGAGGGCCAGGCCACTGAAAGACCCTGTCTCAAAACAAAACAAAACAAACAAGGAAAAATACCTTAACTCCTCCATAAGCACACACCATGTACATACATGCATTAATGCATGCATATACATACACTATCTCCTCTATAAGTACACACCATGCACACACACACATACCTTATCTCCTCCATAAGTACACATACCATGTACACATATATACATGCATGAGCATGTATGCACACACACACATACATATGCACTTACATGCACACCCTATCTCCTTCATAACTATACACACCATGTACATACACACACAGAGAGAGAAATGTACACACACATATAACTGTGCAAAATATATTAGCCACTGGGGTGATAGATTGCAGTCATACGCTGAAACCATGTAGGTGATATTTAAGATGTTGCCTTAGCTTTAGCTGACAACTTGACACAGCCTAGCGTCACCTGGGAAGAAAGTCTCAGCTGAGGGACTGCTCAGATCAGGTTAGCCTATGGGAATGGTCTTGATTGTTAGTTGATATGAGAGGACCCAGCCCACTGTGGGTGGCACTATTCCTTATGCAGGTGGGCCTGGGCTGTATGAGAAGGCTAGTTAACCACAGGCCTGGTAAAACAGCAGGCAATTCTTTCATGGATTTGCTTCAAGTTCCTATAAGAATTCCTGTCCTGTCTTCCCTCAGTGATGGACCATAAAATTAAATAAACCTAAGTTTCTTTTGGTCAGGGTGTTTAATCACAGTAACAGAAAGCAAACTAGAAAATATGTACACAGCTGCCTCAGTATTTGAAAAAACCTAGCACCTATTTGTGATGAGAAATAAAAACCTTCCAGAAAGCTAAGTGAAGCACATTCAAAGCTTGATAAAGAATATACGCAAATCTGCACAACTGAAATCATATTTAATCGGGGAAAATTCTTTCCTCCTAATATTAGAAATTATTAGAAAATATTAGAAATTTCAATATTAGAAAAAACCAAAATAGTGGCCATTCTTATTCAGAATAATAGTAGGGATTCTAGTCACTGGCATGAGTCAAGAAGGTGAAAAATAAAACCAGAAATAAGAAATACAAAAGAATCCCAACTCATATAGAAAACGACAAAAACTTCCACTCAAATAGAACTTGTCATACTATTGATTTCAGCTACAGACTCAACAAAAGCCAGCCACTGTGTTTTTATGGGATATGTTGAGAACTGAGAAATGCTACTGTTAGACATAAGAAGACTCAGATGTACAGGAAGATATTCCACATTTATGAGCTGGGTGATCTGCCAAGCAGAATCCCACTCAGTGCATTCACTAGTAACATCCCAGAGAGTTTTATAATAGAAACGGACAAACGTATTCTAAAGCTCACAAGTGAGGGAACTTGGAACACTCCACCATAAATGGGATGCCTCCATCAAATCCCCCTGCTCGGAGACCAGGGAACTCCTCAGAAGAGGTGATGGAAAGAGCCTAAGACCCAGAAGGGATGAAGGACACAAGAAAGCAAGGCCCTCTAAATCACATGAGCAAAGTCCCTATGGACTCGCAGAGAGTGGAGCAGCAGGCACCGGCCTGCACAGGTCTGTACCAGGTCCTGGGCGTATAGATTACAGCTTCCAGGGTAGTGTTTCTGTGAGATTCCTGAGTGTGTGAGCAAGTGGGTCTCTGATTTCTGTGCCTTTTCTTGGGCTCTTTTCCTTCTGTTGGCTTGGTTTTGTTTTGCTCAACTTTGATGTGATAGTTTTTTGTTTTATCTTACTAGATTTTCTTTTCTTTTTTTTTTTTAATTGAATGAATGAATGAATGAATGAATGAATGAATGAATGAATGAATGAAAACCTAGCCACTAAGGTAAAGGTCAACAGCTGACCTGTCTCTTTTACCTGCTGGCAGAGGGAACATCAGTTTTCTCCAGTAGAGTGACACTGGGCATATCAATCATTCTGGGACAGGCCTCATATTCAGGAGTAGATGACCAACATATAGTGGCCTCCACAGCGTTTCTGTGTGCTTTTATTTGGTTATGGTCTGGTGGGGTTTTGTTTTGTTTTGTGGGAGGGGATGGTTTTATTTCGTTTTCTTGGTTTAGGGGGGCTTTTGTTGTTGAATTGTGGTTTTGTTCATGGAGAAAGAACTCAAGATTGGGTGAGTAAAGAGGGGGAGAGGATCTAGAAGGACTTGGGGGCAGGGAAGAATATGACCAAAATATATTTAAATTTAAAATAATGTAGAGAGAATATCTTATGCTATATGGATGCCTCACCAGTCAATAAAAAACTCTGATGGCCTATGGCTTAGACAGGAAATGGGAGGTGGGATATCTGGGAGACAGAAAGGATTCTGGGAGAGAGCAAAGCATGGGAAGACCCACCCTGGAAGATGTGAGGAGATGGATGTGTGGTACCTGAGCACAGGCACCACATTCTATATTCCACATGGTAGAATGTAGGTTAAAATAAATGGGCTATCTCAAGTTATAATTCTGCTCAGAGGAGAGCCTAGCTATATTACCAAGGTATTTGTAAGTATATTTTGAGTCTGAGCCTTATTTCTGGGAGCATGGGACTGGGAGGGAGAACCTATTTTAATTCATTTTAAATAATAAAAATAATATTTTATTCTAAATAATACACATTTTAAATAATAAAAACATTACAATGCTAATGAGTATAATAAAAAACAAATCACACTATAGTAATAACTATAGCCCCAAATAAAAGAGAGAGAGAGAGAGAGAGAGAGAGAGAGAGAGAGAGAGAGGAAGAAGAAGAAAGAAAAGGAGACAGAGAGCAGAGGGAAGGAAGATATTTTGATCTGAACCTCAAACCTTATACAGAATGGTGAATAGAAAAGAAAAACCATGCAATTTCTAAGAAAAGAAATAATCTTCAAGACTTAAAGCTAGAATTTATATTTGATGCCAAAGAAAGGATCCAAGAAAGAGAACGCTGACCCATTACAGTCCTCTGCTTGCAGAAAGACCCTACAGTGGAAGGAAGACCAGTCACAAACAGAGAGGAAAGGTTCCAGATGGCTGATCTGAGGCCTCATGGCTAAACATATGAGGAACTCTTAAAACTCACCGATCACCCTACAAGCCCACCGAGGTGTCACCGGAGGTGGCCTCCGACTGGCAACCAGCCCTAACAGTGACATGCATGAGGACGGCCGACATCATTAGCAACTACGGAAACGCGAATTAAAATCACTGTGAGCTATCATACAAGCATCAGGGCGATGAATATCTTAAGACATAGTAAGATTTGACGTAGAAGATGTAGAAAAGCTGGTCACTTCCTCAGGCAAAATGGCACGGTTGCTTTGGGAAAACTGGTAATTTTCTTTACAGTGAAATGTGAATTACCATGGGATGTGGCAGCTCTACTCTTGGCTGTTTACCCTCATTAAAGGAAAGCTAAGAGATCTGTCAAAGCTGTACGCGGCTGCTCATAATCTGCTTTATTTTAAATAGGCTAACTTAGACGCAACATGGATTAGTCAACAAATCATTTATCTGTTAATTTATCTGTTAAAGCAGTTGTGGTACATATATCACCTGGAGTACTACTCATCAATAAAAAAGGAATGAACTGCTGACACCTGTAAAATCTTGCATAGATTTATAGAAAATTATGCTGAGTGAGAAAAGTGAGAAATTTTACTATAGTATGATTTGTTTTTATTACTATTATTATATTTGTATTATTTAAAATAAAATTATATATAATATATTACATATATATAAATATATGAACATAGTAATTTCCAAAGACCAGAGAAAGGTACTTAAGGTGTGGGGGTGTGACTGTAAATGGGCAACCTATGGGACCCTTACAGCCAAAGAATTACCCTGCATCCTGAGTGTACAGGTAAGAGTATGTGCCTGCACACTTGATTGAAAACAGAGTCAGACAAGAAGAGTTGGGACAATCTGAGGAAAAACATTGGGTTTTACCAATATCAATATCCTGATTGTGGCGTTATAATATGGTTCTGTGAGATATTACCCACGGACAGATTGGGGGGGACAACTACAGGATAATGCTATTTATAATATCATTCCAGTTGTCTTAATTAAAATTGCATTGAAAAATAATGCACAAGAGGTTGAGGGTAGCTCAGAGGTGGTGGGCTTGCCAGGAATGAGCAAGACACCCAAATAAACAAACGGAATGCTTAAGCTAGGGTTTTAAAAGGATTCCCACGGGGGTTTGGTTTTAGTCCATCTCACTGGAGGAAAACCAGGCAAGAGTCACACAATCCTATGGCCAGATACCTGCATGGAGGATTTTCTTTTTCTGAGTCTTTTCCTCCAAAAACTTCCATGATCCTGTAGACAGATTTGGGGGTGAAGAAGCCAGTGAATCCGCGTCAGGTTGAGAGTTTACACGCTTTTCTGGAGTTGAAACCATGGATGAGATTTCCTTTTGGTGCCTGTTTGATTCAGATTTTTTTTTTTAAGTAGACCAATAAAAAGGAGGGTAAAAAGAGAAGTCCGTTAGGAAGGAAGAGAAGCCCACTAATACATTCACACTGAGCACTACAGACTTGAAGACCTGAGCATCCCCAGGCTCTTCTCTCAGGGGGATAGCCCCTTCTAACTGTGAGCACTGGCTAAACGGGGAGGCCGAAAATACACATATTAATCTGATTTTCCTGTTCATCAAAACTCAGTCTTCCTATTATCAAATTAAGCATGAATATGTCTGGGTGCACGGACACAGGAGCGTGGTCAGGTAGCTCCCATCACATTCTGTCCCTTCCAGATGTGTGACCTCACTGATGTATCCCAGTCCACTCTAAGCATCCTTGGTCCATCCCACTCTGACTACACAGGGCTGCTGTGAGGATGAACGGAAGGAAGCACTGGCTGTAAGCATGTGAGCATTATGGAAACCCAATTCTCCAACCCCAGTGTCATCCAGCAAGCTCTTGTAAAGGTGTAGACTTCCCATGCCTGCCAAGATGGCAGCAGACGATTCTGGAGAATCTGAGGCCAGGAAGGATCCAGAAATGCTCAAGTCTCTTCCCAGGCATTTCTGTCTCTGGGCTCTGAAAACATCAGCCACGGGACAGCTGTGTAGCCCTGCCCAACCTTTGTGTGACTATATCCACACTGTACATCCCGAGGCAGAAAAGACCAGAACTGGTGAACCCACTACTCCAGACGCATGGTTTGCCTCCCTTTAAAAAAGAAAAGGAAAAAGAAAAAGAAAAAGAAAGAAAGAAAGAAAGAAAGAAAGAAAGAAAGAAAGAAAGAAAGAAAGAAAGAAAGAAAAGAAAAGAAAAGAAAAAGAAAAAAAAAGATTTGGAGGCTGTTACATTTTATTCTTTATTTCTTTATTTATACCTAATTGAAGACTTCCAAACAGTAGTCTGTTGTTAATAGCCAAGTGGAGAAGTCTCTTTCCTAACGTCATTGAGTTAAAGGAAGTTGGGCACCTGCAGACTGAGGCACTGTTTTCTGCTCTCTTCTCTGTTGGTCAGAGTTCCTACTGTGGGTTCCTACACCCAGCCGCCTATCACCGCCTAACAGATGGAAAGACCGCCCTCCTTAGGACTAAGTAACTTGCCCAAAGTGTAACAGTTGCAGTAGGAAATGTTTCTGACTCCAGCTCCCACACCTCTCAGCCCTTGAAACAGAAAGCACAGAAGAGCTCAGCCGGGGCTTCTCGGACAACTGACCAAATCCGAGGGCTGAGCAGCAGCTGCCCATTTTGGGAAGAATTTGTTTAAACAGCTTCCATAAAAGGATGGCAGCTAAGGTGCTAGTTGAAAGAACAGAGAAGCTGGCTTATACTCAGGGAATGTTTGCTTACTTGGTTTTCAGTTTATTTGCAACATTTAGAAGCATGTTTGTGCTTCCCAAATTCCCTAAAGAAAACACTACAAGAATCTCCTTCTAAAATAATCCACTATAGGACAGGCCTTTCTTCTCCAAATTTGGAATCTGTGCTAATGCTTAATTTGTTAATAGAAAGACTTTGTTTAGATGAATAAAAGGGTCTGGTAAATACGTATTTTCGTCTTTCCATTTGCTATCTATCTCTCTTTTAGATAATTTCTTAGAGGACTAGGCATGGGTATCTGTACAGACAATCTTAAATCACTTTAATAAGATTTGACACATTTCCTGAGAGTTGGAATCAGTTGTGATTTTGTTGGAACCATAAATGAGAATCATGATATGGTGTAGAAAAAGAATGGAGAGGTATCTCTCCCAAACCATAGCCCTGACAAGGAAGTAGATCCCAGGTCACAGGAAGGTGTGAGAGGAGGTTAAGGGACCTGTCAACGTTATACAGAATGAACCCCAGACCACAAGCCTTTGATTCCTGGGCTACGTTTCAAGCTTAGGCATCACTCCCTGCCCTAACACTGCTCAAGGATGGGGGTAGCTTTGCATAATGGATGGAGTATATAAAGTGTATATGTGACCACATCTAGCCACCGTTACAAGACCATCCTCTCTCTGTGAAAAATCCTAACATGACCAGACTACATGCTTCTAGATCGCCCAAGGCCCTTCAGAAAAGGGAGAGCAGGAGGGGGAGATAGGAGTGGGAGGGAGCAGGGAGGGCGTGTGGTGGGGGTAGAAGCAGGAGAGAGTCAGGGAGAGGACTCAGCCACAGTGACAGGCAGCTCACTTGCTATCCGTGTCCTTGTCTGCATTGTACCACCAGTCAACGACTAAGGACTCGGTGTAGAGCTCCTGCATCTTCTCCAGGTTGCTGTAACCCTGCTGCATTTCCTGAAGCAAAAGGTTCAGATCTTCATCCTGCAGAAATGAGAAGCGACTGTGTCACTAGCTCCTGGGAGAGCACAGATACCTAGGACAGAAGACTTACAGCCTCAGGCAGAGATGCTCAGAGGTTAAAAGCACAGCCGCTCTTCCAGAGGTCCTGAGTTCAATTCCCAGCAACCACGTGGTGGCTCACAACCATCTGTAATGAGATCTGATGCCTTCTTCTGGCCTGTGGGCATACATGCATGAAGAATGCTGTATACATAATAAATCTTTTTTTTAAAAAAAAAAACTCTCATGGGATTCTTTCACTATTCCATGTCCAACCAGCTTTATGGTTTATTGTTCACATACAAGAAAAAGAATTTACATAGTCACACTTGTGACATCATTACCACAAAAGCAATTAACATATTCACTGCCTCCCCGCCCCAGTAACATAACCTGTCACTAAATATTAGTTTGAATCTTCTATAAGTGCAGTCATAGAATAAACACCTGAGTCCTCTGGGACTCCCTTCACTCATAATTACTTTGAAATTCGTTTATATTATGCTGTGAATCTGCCACTCATTCATTTTACTAAGTAGTGTTCTACTGTATAATAAATATAAAAACTTATCCATTCACTTGCAGTTGAGATGTTTCCAGGCATGGGCTGATACAGATAATGCTATGAACACATGTGTAACGTGTGACACATGTGTACGTGTCATGTGTGGACATATGCTTCCATTTATTTTTGGCAAACAAGAGCCTAGATCATGTGGATGGTGACCTCACTGTTTGTGAAGAACTACCAAACTGTTTTCCTAAATAGCTGTTCAGTCTATGGTCCTGCCAGTCAGGTAGGAGTCCCAAATGGTGCACAGATGGTGGGCGAGTCTCTGCCATTCTATCACCTGCATGATAGTGTCTACTTGTGGTTTTAACGTGGGTTTCATGTTGCTAATCACAGTGAGCATCCTTTCATGTTATTACCAAGCACATATTCATTTGTTAATGTCTTCTCCTAAAACAGGGCCTTGTTATATATCCCAGGTCAGCCTTGAACTCATGTCATGGTCCTCCTGGCTCTGCATCTTCACTGGTGGGATTCTGATAAAATGTCTGCTTAAAAATTTTGCAAGCCGGGCATGATGGCACACACCTTTAATCCCAGCACTCGAGAGGCAGAGGCAGGTGGATTTCTGAGTTCGAGGCCAGCCTGGTCTACAAAGTGAGTTCCAGGACAGCCAGGGCTACACAGAGAAACTCTGTCTTGAAAAAACCAAAAAACCAAAACAAACAAAAAAAATTGCCCACATTTTGGGTTTCCTCATTATTGGGTTTTGAGGATGTTTTAATATTCGGGGTATAAGTCATTTAGTAGACACAGAATTTGAAAACATTTCTCTCCTACTCCACAGGGTTTCTTCTCAGTATTGTAGCAGTCTTTTCAGCGAGAAAGCTTTGAATATTGATTTATTCCAAATGACTAATTTATTAGTCTATGGATTTTAATTTTTATAACCTATCTAAAAATGTTTTTTTTTTTCTGGTTGGCATTGTGGCATGTGTTTGTAACCTTAGCCCCCAGAAGACCAAGGTAAGAGAAACAAGAGTTTGGGGGTCAGCCTGGGCTACATAGGGAGACCCTGTCTTCCAACTTGTTCTTCAGAAAAGGTATTTTAGTAATCGTAAATCCTTTGCCTTTTCATAGGGTCAGTTTGCTGTTGGGTATGTATGTGTGCACATGCATGTACATGACCCTGTGTCTGTGTGTATGCATGTGTTTGCATGTGTATGCGTGTGTGCATGTGATGCATATGATTGTGCAGACTCAGGCACACATAGCTCAGGGTGGGACATTGATTTCGGGCGTCTTTTACCCTTTCTACGTTCTGCCTTGAACGCAGGTTCTCCGTGAATCAGAGACTTCCAATCTCAGTTATGCTGACGGCAGCAAAGGCTCAGGATCTACGCTTCTCTGTCCCATAATGCCAGAGTTGCAGGCACTGTGGCCATGCCTGGCTTTTCACATTAGTGCTGGGATTTGAACTCAAGTCCTCGTGGTTGCAGAACATGGACTCTGACCCACTGACCCATCACCCAGTCTGTTAATTTTCATTAAAATCCTGCTGGGATTTTTGACTGGGATTGTACTGGGATGACAGATCCACTGGAGAGAACGCATAGCTTAATGCTGCTAAGTACTCTAGCACACTCAGAACACACCTCTCAGCTGGGCTTCTCCCTGGTCCATGTGAAGGCCTTTCACATATTCTGATAGTTGTTATTATTATTATTATTACTTATACAGTTATTATATTTCTATTATCATTATTACTGGTATTTCTGCTGCTATTTTCAGTGAAGTCTATTTAATTGCCTACTCTTTGCTAGTAGGAAGAAACAAAGTTGGGTTTTGTACATTTTCTTTTCTGACTTACGCTCTGGCTAAAGTGAATGATTGGGTACAGTGGTCAGATTTTCTACCTAGCTGACGATGCTGAATGAAGATAACGATAGACTTCCTCTCACCCTGAGCCTTCTGTTCCTTGTGCTTCTGATGCAGTAACTGGGACCTTGGGAAGATGGGCCAGAGCAGCGGGGGACAGCATCCCTGCAGCTTGCCTGATAGTGGAGGATTTGATTGTTACAGAAATGTGTTATTACTGAACTTGGTAAAAAGTATGTCATGTATAAACCGAGATGGTTACCTTTTTTAAAAGACTTACTTAAGTTTATAAGTACGAGTGTTTTACCCACATGTGTATCTGTGTACGACATGAGGCCAGAAGAGTGTCTGTGACCCCCTGAAACTGGAGTTACTTGGTTGTCAGTTGACACGAGAGTGCTGGGAACTGAACTTGGGTCCTCTGGAAGAGGAGCAAGCACCCTTAATCACTGAGCCTTCCCTGCAGCCTTAACTTCTATTTTGTCTATAGTCAGCCGAGGTATTTATTGGCAGTTAACCTCGTGACCCAGTAGATGGTCCCATACACATTCACACAGGGTCAGCACTGATTGGACTCCGGAAGCTATTAGTTATAGGAATTCATCAGGGAGGTGGGTTGGTGGGGAATGGAAGAGTTCAAAGGAAATAATAGAGGAGTGTACATGCGTAAAATTGTCAAAGAATAAATAAAAATAACAATATTGTACGGGAGAGAGGGTTCAGCGCTTAAGAGCAATGGCTGCTCTCCCAAAGGAACAATCATCTGTGATCCAGTTCCAGGGGATCCGGTGCCCTCTTCTGCCCTCCAAGGGGGCCAGGCATGCATGTGGTCCACAGACACACACGCAGGCAAAATGTTCATACACATAAAATGAAATAAATGATAGAACAAAGACCATTAAAAATAAGTGTGCCGATATGGTATGTTATGTGTTGATTTTCAAATGTTAAGCTAGCGTTGCGTCTCTGCACTGAATCCAACATGGCCGGGGTGTGTCACATGTTTTATGTACTGGCTTTTGTTTGTTAAATTTCGTTTTCAACTTTTGCATATTGGTAGCTGAGGAATATCATGCAGGAGGATGGGGAAGTACTCCCTCTTCTGTGAGTTTTACAGGACCCTATCCACCAAGATCCTCTGTCTCTCCATCTCAGAGGAACACACCCAGGTCCTTGCATGTGAACTGATATTAAGTGCTTCTCTCTACAATTCAGCAGTGAAGCCATGTGGGCCTGAGTCACCTTGGAGGAAGCCATTTAACGGTCAACTCCGTCGCTCTGATAGATGTGGCGCTACCTATACTTTCTATGAATCCAAGCCTTCATTCTCTGAAATGCATGCCCGCTACACCAAGGACCAGGTCATGTAGCAACTAAACACTCGGCTTTGATGGAAACCACTGGACTGCTTTCCAACATGGCTTGTATTGTATCCTCCAGCCAACAATGCGTTAGTGACCCTGTTTCTCACCAACCTGCCAGCATGTAGTTTTCTCCGCCATTCTGACAGACATGGAGTGACGTGTGCTGTAGCTTAGGTAGTGTTCCTCTCGGGCTGGTGGCATCTGGCCTCCTAGCCTGTGCTGGTGGGATCTAGCTTCCTGGCCTGTGCTTCTTTACCACTTCTGTTGGGCCTTCTCAGTGGAATGTCTGAATGTGTTTCCCAGGTTTTCTAGGTAGACACTTTTTGTTTGTTTTTATAACCCTGGGGTTTGAACCCCGGGTACTGTACATGCTAGGCCAGTACTCTACCACCAACTTATATATCCTAGACCCCCTTTAAGTTTACGACAGGGTCTCATTTCTAGGCTGACTATTCTAATTTGCTTTCTGTTACTGTGATAATACATTAGAAAGTACATAATATAAAATAAGCCAGGGTTTATTTTATAGTATTTCTTCCTCTGAGTAGCTGACAGGAAAACAAATATATATAATTTGTTATAATTTATAGTTTTATATTGGAGCCCGTGATTTGCTTTGCACATGCGTGCTCTCTGTGTGTGAAGATCAGCACTTAGACTGGGGTTTTGCCTGAGGACTGTCAGTTCCAATTATTTGTTGAAAAGATGGTCTTTCCCTCTTGGAATTGTTTTGAACCTCTATCTAAAAGTAGGCAGGTACGCTGTGCATGGGTATTCCTGCAACTGTTCCAACGGGGTATTCAGCTCTTTCCCCACCAAAGCCATGTTGTCATCACTAGCCCAGCTACACACACACACACACACACACACACACACACATACACTCATACATATGTACTCACACACACTCAAATACATACATAGTCACATACACTAACATACACTCACATTTGTACACACATGCACACACACTCCCACACTCATAGTCTCACACACATACACTCACACACACTCATGCACACTTATATACTCACACATACTCAAACACACTAACATACTCACATTCCTATATACATGCACACACATTCCCACACTCATATACATGGTCACATACACAATACACATACACTCACACACATCACACACATACACACACATACACATGCACATAAACACACACACACACACACACACACACACACACACACACACATTAATGTCAGCTACACTGCTTTTCCCTTTCATCATGGGTAGACATTTTCCTACTGGTCTGCATGACTGGTAATAGTTGATCAGATGTCAGACTGTAGATGTTTTTGTTTCTCTGTCATTTTGGGGGCTGGATTTGCTCTGTGATGCTTGCTCTGAGTTACTTTAATCCTTTCAAGCCCTGTCTTTAAGATTCCTACTCCAGAGGCATGACCCCCTCTGTATATTCCACAAAATATCAGAAAGGGCAATGGCACTCTTGTGAATGCTCCAAACCAGGATAAGGTTTCCCCACCTCGGCTTAGTGATCTCAGAGCACAGTCCCCTGAGGTCCTTTTGTCTGGTTCGGTTCTCAGAGGGTAGTCTCCTCAGTCCAAGAGTTGTTCATGTCTCTGATTTGTCCTGATAACAGTTTTATGTCTCTTCTCTGGCATACAAGAAGGAGAATGAGCAACAAGTTTAGATCCCTACAGAAGAGCTCCCTAAGTTGGTGGGGCGACCCACAAATGTTGCATCATCTGTCCTTAGGTTTTCAAGTGTTCTTTGAAGCCGAAATGCCTGGGTAAGGGGATGTATAATATTCACTTCACTTCCTCACCTGCCTTTACAAGAAAGCCAAGCTGCCCTAGGGGAAGGTGACCTTCCCCAGCCTACCCCAGAGTAAGGGATGTGGCTTTTAGCATAATGAAGGGATGGGGGTTGGAGCTGAGGTAGGAAGTACTGCAGAACTTCCAGGGAGGTGGAGATACTGAGGGAATCAAGAGGAAGCAGAAGGGAGGCTGGCTGGAGTTGAGCAGAGCTGGAGTCCATCTCTGAGGAGCCATGTGGAGAGATGGAATGGCGGAGAATTTGGGCTAATGGACACTAGCTGAGAGACTGAGTCAGCAAAAAATAAAAAACTAAAAATCCCAACGCCTTTAAACTATACAGATGTCTCCACGTCTTAACTGAACCTCAAGCGGGAGCCTTAAAAACCTGGCAAATATTGAGTTCATATCCTCAGGCCAGGGCTAGGGGATCAGGGAATACTTTCAGTTACTTTGTCCCCTTTCCCAGTCAGTGTGAATTGTTTTATCAGATGGTCACATAGTTGCATTCCTTGAGAAGTTAAGAGGTAGCTAGTTAAAAGCCTTTGTCTGTGTGGTCTGGAGAAATGGCCCAGTGGTTAAAGAGCACTGGCTGCTCTTGCAAAGAACCCAGGTTCTACTCTTAGCAGCCCTATGGTGCTAACCATCTGTAACTCCAAGGCATTTGAAGCCCTCTTCTGGCCTCCACAGGCACAAGCATGCACATGGCACAAAGACATACATGCAGGCAAACACCTACACACAAAAGCAACAACGGAGTAAGAGGGTGAGGAGGAGGAGGAAGAAAATGAAGAAGATCACAACAAAGCTTACTTAGATTCTTGGGCCATTAGCCATTATAGGAATTCCTGCTGGGTACCTATGACCTTGATCCAGGCTCACATTGTCACAAGTCCTGAGATCCTTGGGCCACATTTGGACCAACCTGGGGGCATCATTGCTGCACCAGCTGCTTTGCTTAGTTTTGTGTATGGCTGCAGTTCTCCCAGCTCAGGAGCTGATCTTTGAGACTTGTAACACTCCAATGAATGAATGAATGAATGAATGAATGAACGAATGAATGAATGAATGAACCATTTTCTCAGTGTGCCAAGTTCCCACCTGAATATCCTGAATGGGATCCTTGCAGCCAAAGTTATAAGCTCGGAACTCGCCTCTGGTCAAAGCAGCAAGCTCCTTTAAGAACTCGTTCGCAACCTCATCGTTGTAACTGAAGGAGATGGCACAGATGGGGATGTTCTGAAAGAGTTTGACATGGTCCATCACCATTTCTGGTGGCTGCAAAGATAACAAGGAGAATTTGAAGCCCTCTTCTGGCCTCCATAGGTACCAGGCATGCATGTGGCACACAGACATACATGCAGGCAAATACCTATGCACAAAAGCAGTAAAACAACATGTTTTGGGAAAGGGTAAAAGAGAAAGACAAATGGTATCAAGTAAAAAAAAAAAGATTCTTAGTATTTTCCACAAGTGGTCAAATTCTGAGATAGGAGTTGCTCACACAATGCGTGATGTTTTTGTCAATGTGTTAGTTCAATCCAATAAGCAAACTGCCTACCAAGGAGCATGGAGCCCCAAAGGTAACACGCGGTCTTGTCCCACTGAAGTCCCACACTGTGGTAGGAAAAAGGTTTGCCAAGCAGAATCACCTCAACTTTAAGTGCATCTCAGCATAGAGGCAGTTGGGCTGTGGGCTGTGCGAGGGTGGAGGCTCATAGGAAGAACATCCTGGCTACTGGGGTCTCACATCCTGGGTGCCTGGCTTCCAAACATCTCTACCAAAAGAACAATTTCAGCTTTTGCCAAGTTGTAGACCATTTGCTTCTGAGGGATAGAGGGAGAGGTTAAATGTTCTTTTGAGAACTGGGTATTTTGTTTAGGGCCGGTGTGGTACTTTGAATGAAAATGGTCCCTCAAGGCTCATAGGGAGTGACAACTATTTGAAAGGATTCGATCCTGTGGCCTTGTTGGAATATGTTGGACCTTGTTGCTAGCCAAACACCCATTCAGTGTAGCTGGCAAGCTGACCCTGCTTCTCTTGTCAACTACAGGGCCTGAGCGAAGTGCTCCACCCTTGCCTGTTCCAGCTCAGCTCCCTTTACGGAGCACTGAATAGATGCTAAGTGCTAAGAGCTGTGCTTGGTCTTGCCCTGATGTCTGTCTGTCCACAACCTCTGGGGGCAGCTATGTAGCATTTGTTTCTTGCTGGGAACATTAGCCTTTGCTCTTCAGTCCTACAAACCAGACATGAGACAACCCTACATTCTGCTAACCCAATAGGTGTGTGTGAATGTGTGTGTGTGTGTGTGTGTGTGTGTGTGTGTCAGCATGGCAAGGTGCTGCTCTTCCATAGGCTCACAGCCGAGATACTTCGGATAGGAAGGGCACTATGGTGCTATCGCTCCAACTGCATGCCGGGACCTGCAGCTGCTGTCTCCCTTCATTAGCTATTCAGCATCATACTTGTATTTGCTCGTTGGCTCTCCTTCTACTAAAACCTTCTCCAGAAGCCGGCACCATGTCCACCTTGCTCACTATTCAGTAACCTCAGGCTGAGAAGAGAAGCCCTGGTACTATATTTACTGAGGGATGGAAACGTCATTTATTCCCTCAAAGGAACCCTGTGAGGGACGAGGACTAGCCTTAAGCAACAGACGAGGAAACTCTGGTTAAAGGACCTTTGCTGGAGGACGCGCTCACTGATGGACAGGGTTGGGTCAGTCCCAGACCCAGCTTTCTACCTCTCAGTTACTCCCAGTGCTCTGTTCAGCGAGAGAGGCGAGGGGGCACATTAGGAGCAACTTTGTAAGCCCACCACCGGCTCCCAGGCCCCACAGTGCTAAACTGTGTTCCAGCACCCCCTGTGGCATTAGAATGTGACTGGAACCCCCAGGCTACTGAACCATCCTCATGTTTCTTGGGGCTTCTGAACATCTGTGTGCTCCCCGGCACCCCAAACCTGTTTGCTCTTCTTTGGAATTGCAGTTGGGTTCCTAATATCATAATGAACCGGAAAGTAGTTAACTCTTTTCTACCTTCTCCACTCCCCAGCCGCCCGCTCCCAGGCTGGGAACCAAGCCCCCGGGACTCTCAAGCGAGTCTCTTCCTCCCGTCTTCCTGCTGACGTGCTTGCAGGCCCTTGTCAAGGTCTTGACCAAAGCCCGGGCTTGTCCCCGACATTGTCAGGGCGTGTTTCCAAACTAGGGAGGGGTAATAAGTTCTGTTCCTATCAAAGTCCCCATTGTGGTGACACCCATCCTTCTGACCTGTACGGCAGCCCTGACTCGAACATCCTTGCCTTATGCTGCTCACTCCCTCCATGCCCAGATGGTTTTTCTCAGCACGACCCTGCTCCCCATACGCCCACCCTTCTGCACCCACCACCCATGACAATTTGGTCTCCTCCATTCAGAAAGTTCTTTCTCTCCTTTCCAGACACAGTACAGATGCCCCTGTCCAGTAGAAAACCCTTGTATAGCTGAATCCATCCCTCTGTGCTGCTAGACATAGAGCAGACAGCCTCAGCCCCCTGGACTGTGTCAAAATGAACTGTATACATCTAGCACATTCCCTAAGGCTAGGATTGCTTTCGCAGCCTCAAACCTTGGCACCACCTGGGGTACACGAGAGTCACAGACTGCTTCTGAATAGAAAACACAGTGACAGTGAAGTTGACAGAGACGGCATTGCAAATTAAATTTCACCAAAGCACCGTTTCTCTGCCATAAATCTACTGTGGTGGTAAAATCCAGTGGCTTCGATGGTATTTAATCCTTGAGCCATTTGACACAGGTATTTTAGAGTAGGCAGTCTGCAAGTATAAACATCTTCTAAGGCAGGATACGTGTTGATACTAATTCACTTTAGCAGTCGATTTACATTGTGCTGGCCTGGAAAATCCTCGTATTTACTTAACGCCCTGAGTACTCGTCTTTCATTCACAAAGCTCCAAAGAAGAAGAACAGCCGCTTCTGAAATATTTTCCAGGCAGGCTAAACAAAGCCAAGAATGTTTTGGCTGAAAGGCACGCTTTTGTTTAAGTGAGGGCGAAGCTAAAATTGGGGATGTGAACCAAGGATGTTGCCCAGAGACATGTTTAGATTGAGCCCTCAAAGGAAAGACACTGAAAGTGATCTCCATGTTTCTGGTGTGTAACAAAAATGCAATCCAGTGTGCAATGGAAGGCAGGCATCTCCTTCCTTGGGTGTGGTCTCCAGGCCTGTGAATATGGGTCACATTAAGTATTAAATATTTGCTACTACCACGATGCCCATAAATGTTTCTCAGAGTTATAGAAGACAAAGGTGTCTTTTTGTACCTCAGTTCGAGGTCACTATTCCAGGGACATATTTCTCAACATCTCTGTGGGAGTGGGCCCTGGATATTGAACCCAGAGCCCCTCGGACGCTTAGGCAAGCACTCAGTCCCTGGGCTATATTCTTAACCCTGTCTTTAAGTCTTTCAAAACAAAAATTTGAGACAGTGTCTTGCTAAGTTGCTTATTCTGGCCTTGAACTCGTTCTATAACCAGCAGCTGTTGAGTTGGTCATCCTCCTGCCTCAGCTTCCTGTGTATGTGGGATGACAGGTCTGAGTCAACAAGATGAGCTTCTCTGTCTGTGAGGTGCTCAGCATCCACCCACCCGCAGCAGTCCCTTCAAGAACCTCAACCCGCCTTCTTTGCCATTTTGAGTGAGTACCTGGTCCGGTCTCCCATCTGTCAAAAGGTAGATTACTTGTGTTTCTTCATCAGCGAAAGCAATTTTTAGGGCATTCAGGGTATTTGTGGAACTTCCAACCTGTGGGCATGAGGGGTGCGGGAGAGAGAGACAGTCCAGAGAGATCACAGAAGCAAGTGAAGTATTTTCTTGGCTTCAATTTAAAAAAAAAAAAAAAAAGGAAAGGGGANTTTCAGAGACAAAACTAGGAAAGTTTTGAAATGTAACATTTGAAATGTAAATGAAGAAAATTTCTAATAAAAAATTTAAAAAATCAACATCTGTAAAAAAAAAAAAAAAAAAGAATTGACCAATGTAACCTCATAAAATTGCAAAGCTTCTGTAAGGCAAAGGACATTGTCAATAGGACAAAACAGCAACCAACAGATTGAGGAAATATCTTTACTGATCCTAGATCTGATAGAGGGCTAATATCCAATACATACTAATTACTCAAGAAGTTAGACTTCAGAGAACCAAATAACCCTACTAAAATTTGGGATACAGTTAAACAGAGAATTCTCAACTGTGGAAACTGGAATGGCTAAGAAGCACCTAAAGAAATGCTCAACATCTGTAGTCATTAGGGAAATGCAAATCAAAACAACCCTGAAATTCCACCTCACACCAGTCAGAATGACTAAGATCAAAAACCTAGGTAACAGCAGATGCTGGTGGGGATGTGGAGAAAGAGGAATACTCCTCCTTTTCTGGTGGGATTGCAATCTGGTACAACCACTCTGGAAATCAATCTGGCAGTTCCTCAGAAAATTGGACTTAGACCTGAGAATCCAGCTATACCACTCCTGGGCATATATCCAGGAGATGCTCCAACATGTAATAAGGGTACATCTCCACTATGCTCATAGCAGCCTTATTTATAATTGCCAGAATCTAGAAAGAACTCAAATTTCACTCAACAGAGGAATGGATACAGAAAATGTGGTACATTTACACAATGGAATACTACTTAGCTATTAAAAACAGTGACTCATTAAATTCAGAAGCGAATGGGTGTAACTTGAAAATATCATCTGGTATGGACTCACTAATAAGTGGATATGAGCCCAAAAGTTCCGAATATCCAAGATTCAATTCCCTGACCATATGAAGACCAAGAAGAAGGAAGACCAAAGTGTGGATGCTTCAGTGCTTCTTAGAAGGGGGTACAAAATATTCACAGGAGGAAATACAGAGACAAAGTGTGGAGCAGACACTGAAGGCAAAACCATTCAGAGACTGCTCCACCTGGGGATCCATCCCATATACAGTCACCAAACCTGAACGTCATTGTGGATGCCTGGAAGTGCTTGCTGATGGAAGCCTGAGATGACTATTTCCTGAGAGGTTCTTCCAGAGTCTGACAAATACAGAGACAAATGCTCACAGCCAACCATTGAACTGAATGAGGGGTCCCAGATGAAGGAGTTAGAGAAGGGACTGAAGGAGCTGAGGGTGTTTGCAGCCACATGGAGAGAGCAACACTGTCAGCTAGTCAGTCCTTCCCTGGAAGCTACCAGGAACTGAACCACCAACCAAAGTGTACACATGGAGGAACGCATGACTCCAGCTGTGTATGTGGCAGAGAACCTTGTTAGACATCGTGGGAGTAGAAGCCCTTGAGCCTGTAGGTGTCCAGTGCCCCTGTATAAGGGTATTCTAGGGCTGGAAGGCAGGAGTGGGTGGGTCGGTAAGGGAGCACCCTCATAGAGGCAGGAGGAGGGGAAATGTAATAGGGTGTTTCTGAAGGGGTGACCTGGAAAGGGGAAAACATTTGAAATGTAAATAAAGAAAATATTCTATTAAAAAAAAACAGACAAAAAGGAAAAACAAAACAAAACAAAAAGTGTGAACAAAAAAGCATACTGTGGGACACACTGTGACACACTACAAATTGTACAGTGAGATTCTTTGGGGGAGGGGCTGCAAGGATGGATGGTAGGTACAAAAGGATAGGGAGATGAGTGGGACTGGGGTGCCTGATGTGAAATATGCAAACAAAACAAAAAAAAGTTAAATCAAAGAAAAAGAACTGAAAAAGAAAAGTCTACACTCTACATAGGAACAAAGAATATGTCAAAAAGTGTTTTGGCACCAGCAAGCAATAAAGACAGACATATGAGAGTCACTATCAGACAAAAAAGAACACTCTCAGACCATGCCAACTATTTGAAAGAAGCAAAAACCATCAGAGTCACTTTGAAAGACCCTCTCCAATCTGGTGAATCATTTTTGTTCCTGTAAGTAACCCCTCACCTATATTATTTTAAGTGACCCAAATAAAACTCTTTGGTTCACAAAAGAAAGACAAAGAAGAAAAGGAAGGAAGAAAGGAAGGGAGGGAGGGAGGGAGGGAGGAAGGAAAACTTCTAAACTAAGAGATGAAATTTCATTGACAAAATTTCAGTGACCCCAAGGAACCAGGCCCCTGGGTGTGCCACCAGGGTCTCTAGCCTGGCACTCTAAGGTCTGCTGGAAACCAAGACTGTGGATTTCCTGTCTTGACAACGGGCTCTTAATGCAATTTCATCTGTGTGGTTTTGTGTGAACCACTAACTCAGTTAAGGCTGGAGCTTAATCAAGCTGTCCGAATACTTCCTGACTGAAATCATGTTTGTTCCAACTCAGGCTTTATCATGCCACCCAGCACTGGGCATACATACACGAGTGTGGTCTCCTTTTAATGATGAACACATGAATGTTTCCAGCATAAATCTAATCAACAGTGGTCAGGTGGAAAATACACCTTAGAACGCTCGGGTGTGTTACTGGGTCTTGTGTGAATGCATGGGGTCCTGTAGTTCTGCCTTGAACGTGATGGAAATAAACTAACATAACATAGCTGGAAGCATAGACCTATGAGCTCTATGTCCCTGGGATTTAACCAACCAAATTAAAAATGTTCAGAAAAACAATTACACAGATACTGAATATCAGAAAAATTCATTATTCCCCAAATAATATTTATTGTAAGTATTCACTATACCATAGTAAGTATAGTTGCATTTTTATTGTATTAGATATAAGTAACTTGAAAGTGATTAAAAACAGACAGAAGGAGGCGCATAGTTCATATGCAAACATGCTCTGTTTTATATGAGCAACATCTGTCTGGTATCCATGGGGGTTGGGGAGATCCTGGAACCAGTTCTCCATAGCTACTCAGGGCTAACTGTATAAATTAAAATCAAAGAGAATACATTATGACTTATTTTCTTTCTTACATAAAAGATTAATCATAACACCATCCATAATTCTTTGTGTCTCTGTATGTGTGTGTGTATACATATTTTTAAAAGAATATGTCAAGGGGAAATAATAGTTTTTTTTTTTAACAATGTTACCAAACCCATCAATTACAAATTAGAAAAATCTCATGAGTCAATACAGAGTGAAATGAAACCAGATAAATGTAGATTCACTAGAATGTACTTTAACATACAAAAATGAGCCTTACCAAGATATAATCCCTGTCTGGAAAATACAAAGGACTACAAGATTAGCCCTTTCTCCTTGTCTCAGACCCAGGGTATCAATTCAACCGCAGTCACAAGCAAGAAAAACAACTGTGATTGATCCAAGCTGGAGGGAATTTATGCAAAGGGCATCTGGTGAGCTCACAGCACTGCCTTCTGGCAGGGAAACCCAGCTTGGGACCTCACACCAGCAAAGGCCCCAGTCCTGCTGCAAGCCTGCCTGGCAGAGGCCCCATTGCAGTACCACCAGGACACCAGATGCTGTGGTTAGCTACACCAAACCAGGCACTGTCAGACAGGAGATGGACCAGCAGCCCGCTGCCACCCAAGAGGCTTCAACCATCTGCATATGCCACCACTGTCACTGTCACTGTCACTGTACTGTTGGTAGACCCACCGTCTGGGCTCATTGCCTCTCAGTTCAAATCCAGGAAGGTTACTCTGAGGTTGTGTGACTGAGCCCCACGCACACTTACACCTGAGCTGAAGGGAAGCCAGAGCTTCAACGTCTATATGGTGAGCAGGCTCTGCTCCCTTATAAGAACTGGATCCAGAAATGAAGACTGGTGGCCCAAGGAATGATGAGCATCCAACTTATATCCCTTTCTGTTAAGAGATGCTCAAACCCAGGCCCAGGTAGGGAAATCATAACTCCTCCCATGCAGCTTCCCTCCCTTGGGCCTCTTTCACAAGCCTCTTCTCCCTATTCATGGATACTTAATAAAGTACCTAAGACCCTTTTCACCATGTGTCATGATTGGACTAGAACACAACTTAGCAAACTGTCTTGAGAGAGGATCCTATGGCAGTGCTGGCAACCTGGAGACACTGTATTAAACACTATGCTGACCCCGCTACACGGACACCTGACATTGGCTGCATTACTCTAGCTGGGTGGAGCCCAGCTCCACCATGGAGTTGGCACGGAAAGCTACTAAAGACACATAGATGAGCAGGCAAATACAGAATATGATGTGCTCCCTAACCCCAACCCCAACCCCACCCTTGCTTCCTATGTTGTTCAGGATTGGACGAGTAATCTTATTTCTGGAGCGTGCACATGAAGCAAGTGTTGAACAAGTGGTAGAGCTGACTGTGGGGAGCCGCCCTCACATTCGCCATTACAAGATGGCGCTGATGTCCTGT
>NC_034594.1:17698067-17733819 GCF_900095145.1 Mus pahari | reverse complement strand
AAAAAAAAAAAAAACCCTCAGTCAGGCGTGGTGGTGCACGCCTTCAATCCCAGCACTTGGGAGGCAGAAGCAGGTGGATTTCTGAGTTCAAGGCCAGCCTGGTCTACAGAGTGAGCTCCAGAACAGCCAGGGCTGCATAGAGAAACCCTGTCTCGAAAAACAAACAAAACAAAACAAAAACCCAACCAACCAAACAAACAAAAACAAACAAAAAACAAAACAACAACAACAACAAAACAAACAAACAAAAAAATCCTCAGGGGCTGGAGTGATGACTTGGGGGGGGGGGCATAAGTGTGTACTGTTCTTGTAGAGGACCCTAATTTACTTCCCAGCATATATGCTGGGTGGCTCACTCTCGTGAGTCACAGCTCCAGGGGATGACCCCTGTGGGCACCTGCACGAGTGTGCAACAGCCCTGTTTTATACACATATACATAATTTCAAATAATGAAAATCTTTTTTAAATCCAAATTTATGCTAAAGAGTATAAAGACTATAATTCAAGAAGCTAAGAAAACCCCAATGGGTTAAAAATCTATGAAATCATAGCTAGATACATTGTGTGTAAATTTCTGAAATAAAGCCAAAACCAAACCAAAACAAACCAAGCCAAACCAAACAAACAAACAAAAAACCCACCCTCCCTAAGAATAGTCAAAGAGAAATAACATAACACATTGCATTGCCCATTAGGAATTCCAGTCTGGGTGGCAGCCACTTCCCATCTGAAACCACAGACACATAAGGAGGTGGCCCGACATGTTTTGAGTGTCGAGAGGAATGAATCCGCAGTCATAACTCACATCTGGTGGGAATACCTACTTCGGGGCTGATGGAAAAGCATATGATTCTATAGCTGGGGGTCTCATCTTTAAAGGGTGACTAATGAGAACTTACAACTCAAAAGAAGCAATAGAAGACACTCAAACTGTGAGCCTGGAAGGCAGAGCAGAAGGCCACTCTTAACTCCCTAAACTTCTCCAGTCACACGTTATGGTTGGGGTAGGTTCCATAGCATCTAATGGCTGCATACAGGAGAGCCACTTCAGTAACACGTTTAAGGTGGATGGAGCTACGTGTAGGCAGGCTTGTTAGCTTGGAGTCGTCATACATCAGTGTCCAGAGCTGTAATAAATGGCAACTTTGTATAAGGCAAGCCAGTAGGACAAGCGTTTAGAAACCTTACAAAATGCTACAGTAGACAGCAAAACAGAACACTACAGGTGATCTAAAGACCCAGGAGAAGGCAAGAAGAAAGGAGGAACCTGAGGATACACAGTAAACCAAAAGGTAGGCGGGAGCTTTAGATAGTAACAATGCATACGCAAGGCCAAGGCGCTAATACCCATTACTTATCAGAGTTCGGGGAACTACTTACAGCCATGACCAGATCCTTTAGTCCTACAAGAACTCACTTTACAAAGAGTAACATGGACAAACTAGAGGTAAGAGGATGAAAGTGATACGTTACAGATTTATTATTTTTTTTTAAGCAGGGATAGTACACAGAATAGCACACTTAGTACATTTTAGGCTTATGGATGGGCTTGTTGGGTTTTGCTTGGGTTTAATTTTTGTTTTTGAGACGAGGTCTTGCTAGGTAGCTAAGAGGGCTTCTACTTCATTATCCTCCTGCCTCAGCCTCCTGGGTGCCAGGATATGCATGTATTACAAAGCCGGGCTTACCATATACTTCAGAGCAGTGAAAAGTACTAAGGACAAGAAGGGACATTAAATAGCGGTAGAAAGCTCAATCTACAAACACAGAAACTCTAAATATATGGACCTAACAATATAGTCTTTAAAAACAAAGCAAAAATGTGATAGATCTGATAAAGAAAGAAAAATAGATAAATGGCCAATTATGGTTATTGTCTCTAATACCCAGCACCGTGGTAGCAACATTCTATAAATTTAACTGTGTTTTACTTAATTTTCTATAATTTCTACTAAGTTTTAAATTTTTTTATGAAAAACAATTCACAATATCGAAAATAAATCTTTCCAAGTATGCCTTCGGCCACCACAGAGTCAAAATTAATAACAGAAGGCAACTTGAAAACTTCCCAATGGGCTGGAAAGATGGCTCAGCAGTTAAGAGTGCTGACTGCTTTTCCAAAAGTCATGAGTTCAAATCCCAGCAATTACCTGATGGCTCACAACCATCTGTAATGAGGTCTGATGCCCTCTTCTGGGGTGTCTGAAGACAGCTACAGTGTACTTGAAAGACCCCCGTTCTGGAGAGACCCTCGCTCAAGTCCCGGAATGAGATGACGCCCTCATAACTTGAGAGAAACCATTCTTGATGCAATATGCCTGAGGTTTAATCAGGAAAATCAGTATGCTGAGGTCAAACTCATAGGAGATCGACCCTCAGCAGTTGCAATTGAGGGCTTTTAAAGGAAAGGGGAGGATAAATCCACAAAGAATGGGGAAGCTGAGTAAACATTACAGCTCATCTCTTATGGAAGAGTTACAGGCTATCTTTGGCAAACATTCTTGGTGGGGAAACTAAGTAAACATCATAAGAGTGGGGATGATGTATTACAGCTCATCTACGGAAGAGTTACAAGCTATCTTTGGCAAACATTCTTAGTCCCTTACACAATGAGACAGGCGCCAGGGTGGGTCAGTTGCGATGAGCCAGTTTTAGTGGTCTTCAGTTTCTCAGGCTGGAGGCGAAAGAACAAGGAATTCTATGCTGGGCTTTGTTTCTAGGGGTCTAAAAACACATTGAGTTGGGAGTCTTACATACTTACATATAATAAATAAGTCTTTAAAAAAAAGAAAAAGAAAAAACCTCCCGACACTTGGAAATCAATTAGTGGATTTTTAATAATTCGTGGCTCAAAAAAAAAAAAAAAGAAAAAAGGAAACAAGAGATTTAAAACTTACTAGAAATTATGGGAAATTAAGTAAAACACATAAATTTGTAGACTGTGACTCCCACAGCACTGGTGGGGAAATCTGTGCCATTAGTTGTTCATGTTGGAACCATGGAAACACCTCCAGAAGCCAGCTGTGCTACTAAATGAAGAACCTTCCCAAGGCAGAGTGACGCCCACTCAGAGCAAGTATGAAGAAGAACACAAGAGCAGAGTCGGGGAAGCTCAACAGAACAGCAAAACCAAAGACAGGGTGGCTCTTGGGAAAAAAAAAAGTCAGTGTAGGTGTATGCGGTGATTCCTGCTACAGTCTCAACACTTAGGAGGCAAGTGGGAGGCTGGACTGGAGCCAGCCTGGGCTACCCAGCAAGGGACTGTCTCAGAAGAAGCCAGGTATAGTGGTACACACCCAGAATTCCAGCTACTGAAGAGACCAAGACCGGAAGACTTCAAGTTCAAGGCCAGCCTGGGCAACTTAGTAACACTAACCTCAGACTGAAAGATTTAAAGAGCTAGGGACAAACCAAAGTTCAGTAAGAACACGTGCCTGCCATGTTCAAGGCCCTGGTTCAACCCCCAGCACCAAAACCCAAAACAAACAACCACCACCACAACAACAACAAACCCAAAAATCTGAAGAACATTCTAGAAAATGCCATCTGTTGTCCTTCATCCTCGTCAAAATGGCATAAATCCAAGGAAGACCAGAAAGCTTCCGCCTGCTGGGGGAGACTGGGGAGATAGGGCTGGTGGAAACGTTTTGATAGAAAATCTGACAGGCTCAGAATGAAACCTGCATTTCAGTTAATAAGTGAACGCCAAGCACAAGCCACAATGTTTCCACCCAGTGAGACTGAAAGCACAGCAAACCGGTCAGCTAACAGCATAGCCCCAGCTACTGGTAGGATGTAAAGAGAGAGAACACTGATAAGGCTGGAAACTTAACGGGTCTGACCTTGATGTGTCTGACCTTGACGCTACATTCTAGGATACAGTAGCCAGTTCCTTATAGGCATTGTCTTCTTAACCAATACAGTTCCTTCCTTCCCCTTTTTAAAGGCAATCCCCAAAGATCTTGGGGCCTCCCAGTGTCTGCCTGGGCCTGCTTTGATCAGTCAGGATTCGGGGAGCTCAGGTAATGTCTGATATGGCTGCAGGGCTAACCTAGGACTCTAGACCCGCACAATGAGCTATTTTAAGCAACTCTTTAACAGCCCTGTCTCAGTTTTCGGTGTCTCAAATATCTGGAATGCAACATGGTTCTGGAGCATATTCAAAATTAAGGGAAGCTCAAGGTGAGAGAAAATTCAGGAAAAGAATCCTTCCCAATAGCCCATGTGACAAGAAACAACAGCTTTCCAGATCTCAGTTCAGACCTGAGAAATGACACCTCTCCCTGTATCGTCCTGCCCTCCCCTCCCCCACACCCCTCTTCTCACTCTCAGAGGTACTGTCTGTCTCCAAGAGTACATTGCTTCTGAACAAAGTTCACTGTTAGGAACAGCTGCAGCGGCCCCTTTGGACCTTTCAAACACTGATGGGAGAGTGTCAGATGGGTACCCAGAATATTATCTGTTGAGGTCTGTTTTCATCACGAAGCTGCAATCAGAGCCCAGGACAGATTTGGAAAGAGAACCACAGCACCTTGTCCAAGGGTCACATACCCACAACTCCAACCAACCATGGAATGAAGACATATGCATATATGCACATGCATACACACACACATACACACACACACACACACACACACACACACACACACGATTGCCTCTGGGGCTGGGGAGATGGCTCAGTGGATAATGTCCTTGCTGTTGGAAATGATGAACACCTGAGTTTGGATGCCCGGACCTCGTAACAGCTGGGTGCCGGGTACATTCTCATGCATCTATAATCCCAGCACTCCTACAGCAAGAGAGAGCTCCCGGAAGCTCACAGGCTAGCTACCCTGCTGGATGGAAGCAGCAAAATAACCAAGAGACCTTGTCCAAAGCAAGGGCAATGATGAAGACCAACACATGAGGTTGTTCTCTGGTCTCCACAGGAGCTCCCTGGCACACATGTGCCTGTACTCAAGTGCACAGATCTGCATATACATACGTGTAACATACATAAATATAGACACACAAAACATCATGGCTGTTTGAACCTATACAGGCTTTCCCCCTTGTGTTTATTCCCTAAATGATACAATGTAGCACCTGTTTGTGTTTATTCCCTAAATGATACAATGTAGCACCTGTTACATGCACTGGGTATTGTGAGTTGTGCAGAGATGGTTTGGGGGGCATGGGAGGTTTTGTGGGGGCTCTCTGCAAATCTCACAGCATTTTATGCTAGGGATTTGTGCATCTGTGGCTCTTATAGAATGCAGGGGAGGTCCTGGAATCAATCTCCCATGGATACCAAGGGATGGTGACTATAAATAGATGCTTGTCTAAACTTTAAGGTACTGACTTTTAAGACTGGATGAATGGGAGCAGTGTAGCCAAATAACTGTTCATGTCTTGACACCGCCTTTCTTGGTGCCCAAGCCATTTCTCACTAATTTCTATTCCGAGTAAACACTAAGGACACAGTTAGATTTCTCACACACTAGTCCACCACAGTAGACATGTTACCTTGATGTCTCTAATCCACGACTGAGCCTGTTCCAAATTATCTTCATTGACTTCAGTGAGTTTTTCCCGCCAAGCAATTGCCTGACCATCAAATGTCACGAAATTGAACTTACTCTTGTATCTCAGCTGTTCCTGTAAGAGACAATTATTATTTAACCATAAAACCGCTCAAACGTAAGCAAAGCTGAAGAGAAATTTCAGCTTGAGAAGAAATTTCAGTTTGAGAGAAATTTTAATCTCTTGGATATCCATTTTTAGTTCTAGAAACTAGCAAAAAATTATGTTCAATTGGAAAAAAAACAGGTTCTGCTGTAAAAGACATTTGAATCAAATTATACAGTCTGGATGTTTGGCCTCTACTGATGTTATATATGAATGTATAGATAGTTTTATAAGCAACATATGTATGTATAAGCAATGTCATAGTGTGACATTAAATACTAACTTTATTACTGATATTAATGCAGTGCTGAAGAAGCATGCCAAATGTTTAAAGAAAGAAAATTCCAAATGACATCATTTTGTCACCACGTCTTGAGAAAGGCTATTATTTGGGCACAGATCTATTCACTTGCTGGTCATCAGTTCACGTTTCTCTGGGGAAGCTAGCTAAGAGCTATATTTATTATTTCTTAAACATTCTCCATTCTCAGCATAACAGACCCATGATAATACTGTGACATACAGGTATGGAAACTAGACCCAGGGAGCAACCTGCTTCCAAGCAAACAATTGAGGGGCAACCCAGGTGAATGGGGCAGAAACTGGGTTCCTCCACCATGAGCCTACCTATTTATGACTCTACATAGATGCTTGTCTAAACTTTAAGACACTGACTAATAAAATTGGATGAATGGGATCCATGTAGCCAAATAACTGTCCATGTCTAGACATTACCTTTTATGTGGTGTAACCTGTTTCTTAACAATTTATATCCTGCGAGCAAACACAGGACATTTTCTGACTAGTCCACCACAGTAGACATTTTGGTAGGATTAGCAAATATCCTTCCCACTTGCAACTCTTGGGGCAGTTCACACAATTCCCCTAATTGACATAGGAAATTTGAAATGTCAAGATGATAAATATCTAAAAAAACAAAAGTGGTTTCTGTTGGCTATCATGTGTTAGTGACAAATCCAGGTAGAAAGTATGGACACACAACTTAAGTGACCCAGGGGTGATGGTGACATAAAGGACCCAGCAGAGAGAGGACAAGTTTGGTTGCCAGGGAGTACTCAGAATTCTAGAATGACAAAGGGGAGCACTTCTGGACTGGCTTTCTCAGAGACCCTTTGATGCAGTGCGTCCGTGTTCACTGCTCAGAGCCACTACAGACAATGACTATTCGGGATGCATTTTTGACACGTCAGCCCAAGTACAAGCACTTGACAGTCCCCCCTCACCTGTATGAACTGAATGATCTTGTCCTTGACCAGGTTCAGTCTGCTCTTCATTGAGCAAGACGTATCGATGAGGACATAGATGCACTCTCCACGGGCTTTGCCAAAGAGAGCATAACTCCCATTTTGTAGCCACTTAATCCTAGGCAGGAAAAGGTATCAAAGTAAACAGAGTCATGGTCACCAAGCTCTTCCTCAGAGCACAGGGCTGCAATTACAGAGCCCAGGCATCTGCAACATTGTTTATACCAGGTCTTTAATGAATGGATAATTTACTTTTAGATTTTTCTTTTCTGCAGAGAAACCTCCATTTGAGACTGGAGAACTGGCTCAGCAGTTACAATCACAGCTCTGACAGAGGATTCGCTTCCAGTCCCCATCACCCATATTAGTCAGCTCACAGCTACCCATAACTCCAGCTCAGGAAGACCCAACATGCGTGCACACACACACACACACACACACACACACACACACACACACTGATGAAAATGAATCTTTTTTTTTTTTTAATGAAAACTCTCCATTTAGACTGGCTCTCTTATCAGGCCCCTCCACTTCCCATCATCAATTCAAGTGGAACAAAACTAAGAAAATCAATACAACGGAAAAACACATGCAAAGAAAGTCATAAGCAAATTACTTCTCGCTCTTGCTATACAAAGGCTCTCAGCCAGTGCAATGCCGCTGGTGAAGGCAGCTCATTCCTGAAGCCTGTGGCATCTGCAAACAGGACTAGGCGACCCCAGGGCCCTGAAACGACTAAAGTGTCTGTGTGCACGGGACTGCTAATGTGGTCAGTGCCCACCAATGTCCCAGAAGGCACTGAAACTCACAGCTTCAGGAAAAGCCTTGCAGAAAGAGGATGGAGAAAAGGCCTTACTGAATGGGGCCCAGCAAGTCTTAGGCATCTGGGCAAAACAGCAAACGGCAGTTACTGAATAGAAAGGTAGAGACTGTGGAGGACACAGATGGAGCCGGTGTAGAGAGAGCCATGGTCCACACACTCACATATCTGTAGGACATGCTAAGGATGTGGACCAAATGACGATCAGGGCATGTGTGTGAAGAAGTCGCAAAAGCCAAGGAGGAAAATCATCCAAGGAGAGCTCACTGGAGTTCACACACCTGAGAACAGTTCACTTTCCTGCAGTCAGAGCAAGGAGTCAAGTGGACTCCTCACAGGGAAGTCACCGCATCAGTAGAACCCAAACCAGCTCTAGGATAAAGACCACTGTGGACACGGGCTCGCGTGACACGGGCTCGCGTGACTTAAAACTACAACTCAGACTCAAATCGGCTCTAAGCAGCTCGACACCATCATAAAACACAGAGTCTAGCACCCAACAATGTAAATTTCATAATTCCAGACTCTAGAAAAAAAGAGAGAAAGAAAAATATTAACTGTAAGTCACAGGCGTGCCAAGAAAGAGGTAAACGTCCACGTTTGGTAGGGAATCTAGTGAACAGAACTAGAGTGACAGACTCTAACATTAGAATTAGTGGCAGCTAATTACCAAGCAACTAATTCTAATATTAGAATTAGCAGAAAAGCAAAGGGTGTTACGTGGTCACTATCAATGCATATCACATGTCCAGGAACAGAACCAGAAGAGAAGTGGAAAACATAAAATTGCTCCTAAACTCTGTAGAAGAGGAAGCTGAGAGAATGTAAGAGACAGAATGGAGAAGAGCCCCATCAAGTGTTGGGTCCCGGACATGTTGTGGCAGCCACACTCACGGACTCAAACAGCTGTGGTCACCTGTGCAGGACCTGCACAGGACCAAGTCAGTCAAAAGCCCCTCGTAGATGGGGAGCTGCTCACCAGGCCCAGGCCCTTACTGGGGAACTATGGGCAGCTGGTAGCTGTCGGGAGTGGGGGGAGCCATTCTTTCTGGAGCGTGTATTTGCTGATACGTTTCTCATGCTCCCGTGGAGGCCCCCATACCCACTTACATATGATCAGTGCTAACTAGACTTAGTAGTTATTTAAAAAAAAAAAGGCATAAAATTGGGTGTGTTAGGGGTTACAGGTGGGTTAAAGGAAGGAAACGGGATTTTCACATAATTCTATTTTATTGCATATATGTATGAAATGTGAAAGGATAAATACAAATGATAATAAATAATAAATTTTAAAAGATCCTTAGTGGGACTCCTAGAGGGAGGCATCTGAAGTGGAAAGGGAATTATATAGCATCAGCAGGGAGCAGAGGAGACCTGGGGAAGTGTTTCAAGGCACAGCAGTAAGAAACAATTCAAAGTGAAACAGAAAATTAGACACAATTTTGTAAGACACAAGTATGTCTGTAATTAGACTTCACTGGATAATGAACAGGAAAGGGAGAAATAGAAACTGACATCCAAAAATGTTTCTAGTCTGATGGAAACAGTGTGCATGCAGATCCAAGGAGGTCAAAGAACCCAGAGAAAAGGAAAAAGAGGGGAAGGGAGGGGAGGAGAGGGGAGGGGAGGGGAGAAAGAGAGAAGAGAGGACAGTGAGAGGGGAGAGGAGAGAGGGAGGAGAGGGGAAAGTGGGGAGGGGACAGGGGAGAAGGGAGAGAGGAGAGGGGGGAGAGGGGAGAGGGGAGAGGGAGAGCATAGCAAACTACATCATGAATTTGATGAAACCCAGTGATTAAAAGTAGCCAGAGGCAGAAAAATTCATAGTGCATTCAGAGGACCAAGTCTTAGAATAAAGATCTTCTCCCTCCCCTTTCTTAAAATCATAAATCATACAAGCCAGAACACATTGAAGATTTTTAAAAAAGAAACAACTGATAAAATGTTCAAACTAGCAATATACTTAGTAAAAAGATCTTTTGAAGAAGAAGAAGAAGAAGAAGAAGAAGAAGAAGAAGAAGAAGAAGAAGAAGAAGAAGAAGAAGAAGAAGAAGAAGAAGAAGAAGTAAATTAAAGGTTTCCGCTCTAACTGTGCTGATCCAATTCATTGCTAGGGACTTGAACCACAACAGATACTAACAAAACTTTTCAGGTAGAAAGGAAAGAATGCCTGGTGGAAACCATGTTTATGTAAAGGGGTAGAGAGCCATAGAAAGGGATGTGAGCAAATACAACTGCTGTTTATTCTCATTTTCAGTCTTTGCACTGTATTATTGTGTTCATAGGAGATGCACGTTTGGAGTGCAGGGTGACTGGAAAGGAAAGTGGGCGAGGACTTTACAACATTCTTCTACACAAAGCGGTGTGGTCTTGTTTTAAGGTAGACTGAGAGGTTAATGCATGTTGTGTAAACGTCAAATGTCATGCACGTCAAGACAAAACGTAACAGGTAAAGTCAATAAGACAACAATAGAGGGGAGAAGAAGTCATAAAAAGGAAACCGGGTGCCACAGTTAAAAAGTGAAGAAAAGGGGCTGGTGAGATGGCTCAGGAGGTAAGAGCACTGACTGCTCTCCTGAAGGTCCTGAGTTCAAATCCCAGCAACCACATGGTGGCTCCCAGCTACCCATAATGAGATCTGACGCCCTCTTCTGGTGCATCTAAAGACAGCTATAGTGTACTTATGTATAATAATAAAGACATCTTTTTTTAAAAAAATGTGAAGAAAAAGCAGACAGAGCAGACAGAAAAAAACGTTACAAGATCCCAGATTTAAATCTACCCAAGTTAGTGAGTGTAAATCACTCCAGCCACAAGCACTGGTGCGCACTGCATCGCCAGAGGCAGGCAGAGACAAAAGGACAGGAAGCATTCAGCCATGGAAACAGTGTGGGCTCTAAGGTGCCGTCACTATTCAGATTCCAGACTGCATCCACTTCCTAATCAGGAGTGCTAGCAGAGCTGAGCGGGGCGTTTGGTGTTATAAGGAGCTGATCCACCAGGAGAACGCCCACCAACCGTCTGCATCAAGGATGCAGAGACTGACAGGGCTTTGGAGTGCTGAGGGAAAAGCTTCTAGACCTGGAAGAACCACACAGAAACGTTCTCAATAATTTATAGAACAATTGAAGAGAAAATCTGTGGAAAATTTGCACAATACTTCCAACAAACTGGGGTAAGTGGTGTTCAATACTTTCCAAGTTCTGGGCCACAAAAATCTTTCTGCAGATTAGAGAACTCCAGGATCTGATGGTGTTAATGGTGAATTCTACTAAACATTACACGACAGGGATGGTGTTAATCCTCACACAGTACTACAGGAGAGAGAAAACGAAGAGAGATCCTGCTTGTTCATGACTCTGGTCCTCAAGGGACAAAGGGACCCGGAGGCTGGAGTGCACGCAAACACCATGTCCTCAACAAGACTGGAAACACAAACTTGAGAGTCATCGCTGAAAGCGTAGCAGAGGGGGCTCTAGACACAAGCACAGCTTGCTGTGAGTTATCTATCACCGTGCGGCTTTCGAGATGCTGGGGCTCTGGGCATAAATACTGGGCAGTTGGGAATCTGCTACATCTGGGTTTGTAATAAAAAAAGGCAGGAGTGTGGAAAGAGGGTTCATTTTCAAATAGCCGTGGCAGGGCTGCCACTGGCTTAAACCTTAGATTTAGCATCTGGCATAATCCACAGAGCAAATTTACAAATGCTGTCACTATTCCCACTTTATAATCAAGGAAACAGATGCAAAATGTCATTAACTACTGTGCCCGGGGCCAAACAGCAAGTGGCAGAGCTGGGATTTTCATCATATTTTTAATTTCTTATTTTTTTTCAGTTCTCTGTGACCTCGGAGACAATATGCCTCAACGAATTTGGTCTCCGTGGTCTAAAACTGTCCCCTGACATGTGGGACTTGAGGGTGTTAATTGAAATCTTCCACATGAAGTCAACCTGAGGTCGTCGTCTCGGCATAGCAGAGCATGGTCATCGTCTCGGCATGGGCATGGGCAGATTGTGAGAGCACAGAGGGATAAGACAGATAGGAAGTGTGCATTTTAATTGTCTTCTGAAGTATGTACAGTATGTCACCGCTGGGTAAGAGTCTCCTTGAGATGAAACAGTTCTGTAAGGGAGAGTTTAGATGTAATAGCCTGCAGTATTCCTGTGGCCCACAGAACCCTCAAAGCACAGACAGAAGCGTTCCTTAGTCTTCTAATGACCGTCTTCGAAATAGCTCCTCTGGAGGCTGAGGAGATGGCTCCATCGATAAAGTGTCTGTCACAAAAGCATGGAGACCTCAGCTCAGAATCCCAGCACTCACAGAAAAGCCAGGCATAGTGTGTGGCACGTCGGTAGCCCTGGTCCTGGGGAGATAGACAGACAGCTCTCTGGACCATATTAGCCAGCCAGCATAACTAATCGACGAGATCCACGTCCCGAGAGAAACTGTGCCAAAATTAAGATGGCGAGGAACGGAGGAAGCCACTGGACATCAACCTCCCTCCGTTGCTGTTCCCCTGTCACATACGTACATGTGCATGTGTACCCCTACTGTGCTCACACAATAACGCGTTCCTGTTCTGTTTCTGGTGAAACCCGAATGCTCGTGTCTCCGTTTGTTGTTGACAATGTCTCCAATAACTGTAGACAGAAGTTTTGACTTAACTGTGCCTACTGTATCTGCTGGCCGCGTCACTGGGCGGAGCTTTTCCTGAGTCACACCGACCTGCATTTCGCGAGCGACTAGGTCACTAGTGACCACAATACAACTTTACCAACCTCTTTTGGATCGTGGCCAGGGCTGTGTGGATTCTCTCCCTGTACCACTTGTATTTCTCCTTGGTGATGTTGACGTGGGCCCAGCTCCCATCCTTCCAGGGGATGTGGATGAATCTGCTGCAGTATTTGGCATGGATTGTCTTCTTATTGGTGTCCTAAGGAAACGAAAGTGGAGGGGGGAGGCTATAGCAGGTTCTTAGAAACTCCTTTTGCTAAAACCAAACCAAAAATGACTCCTTACTTGGGCTCACAAAATAACTAAACATGGATAACATCTGGACATCTCCGACTCGATTTTGTATCTGTCTCCTCTGAGTCCATCCCCTGTAATTTCAGCACACTGGCATGCTAATCTCCAGAGCGGAGCCTGAGTATAACCTAATGATGCCTAACATTGTGTCTCCCTTCAAGGATAAAGACAAGAGCAACTGAAAGATCTTACTGTACAATGTCCTGTCCAGATCCCACCACAACCATCCAAAGAGTCACCTGAAGGTCCAGTAAACCTGCAATTACTCTGGATTCCAGGAACAGCAGGGCCGCAAAGTCATGTGACCCCATAATGAGATGCCTCTCGCCCCTCCCCCCAGGCAGGAATCTTCTCACAGTAACAACTTCAAATCTCACAGAACCAGAACAAGATCAACCAGGTCCAGCCTGCTTAACAGCTGACGTGGGCAGCCCTTTTCCTTTTGCCCCAACTCTACAGCTCAAGCCAGTACTCCCAAGACAGGCTTTGGGGCCAATGAACCCCTTTGTCTGTAACTTCGCAATGTGACAGCAGCCATGTTGGTGGACTCTCTCTCTGCCATTCACTGCGGCCTCTCTCACAACACTTGGGATGTTGTATCGGGATATGGATGAGCCTGTTCTATGGGGAATCCCAGGGCTTGGGCTTTGGGCCTAAAACTCTAACAACAAGGCCACTTAGAAACTATTTAAGGAAGAAAAGTAGCCAGGTAGCGCCCCATTTATTTGTACACCTCTTAGCGCATGCACATCTCCACAGTGAGATCATTCACTTCTAAATTTAACAAACATGTTCTGGTTCCCTGTTCCAGAAACAGCCCTGTGTTAGAGGTCACAGGCAAGGTCAGAAGCACATGTGCAATCTCATCTGTATCAGAAGGAGACCAGGGATTTCTGCAAGAGGAGGGGATAGGAGAGAAGGGAGGAAGAGGAAAGGGAGGGGAGGAAAGACATGGGGGAAGGGAGATGGGAGGGGAGGGGAGCGGAGGAAGGGGTTAGAGAGTTAAAACTGATCCCTGTCTCTAGAACAGCAGTCAGTGTTCCTAACCACTGAGCCTTTTCATCAACCTAAAACAATACCTTTTCCTTAAACTATTTAAATCTCTAAGACTTACATTGGTGTTGGTACAAAGAAAACAGGACACAGCCAGGTGTGGTGGTGCACACCTTTAATCCTGCTTGTGGACGTTGTACATCGTGGTGCGCACTAGGCTCCGCACCACGATGTACAACGTCCACAAGCAGCACACATACTCATAAACACACACACACTCATAAACACACACACACATATGTACACACTCATAAACACACACATATATACACACACATACACACACACTCATATATACACACACATATACACATACAAACACACTCACTCATACATATATATACTCACACATGTACACACACACAAACATATATACACTCACACACATACACACACTCACACACATACACACACATATACACACACTCATAAACATACATACACACATACACACACTCATATACACACACTCATAAACACACTCACACTCATAAACACGCACACTCATATACACACACTCATAAACACACACTCACACTCATAAACACGCACACTCATATACACACACTCATAAACACACACTCACACTCATAAACACACACATACTCATAAACACACATACTTATAAACTGATGGGAAACTCTAGAAGTGAGGGCAACATTGCTGATCTAAAAAGTAAATGGGGTGGGGGGATGAATGAAGGAGTGACAGATGAGTCCACACGCAGTGGGTGTTAGACAGAAGCAAGGCTGGAGCAGGGAAGCAAAACTGAGCATCACAGTTCACCTCCAGATTGCTCTAGTGCGGTCAATTGCCATCCACAAGACACGACACAAACTTGGACTTAAATAGTGTGGGGATTGTGCTGGATACAGGAAACAGTCTAAGATAGGAAGTTCTGAGGATGTGTGCAAGGGCTGTGCATACAGAGACAGCGGAAACGTGGCAGGAATAATAACCCACAGAGCCTGGGGAGGCTGACATCAGGGGGTGTCAAGCCACAGAAGAAATGCTCTAGAAGAGGAATCTAAGAGGCACGGTTAGAGCTGATAGCACAAGCAATATCTGCAATTCTTCATAGTAACGAGGTCAAGGGCATACCTACTGAGACAGGGAGAGGAGTGGAGAAGGAGGTGTCAGGAAAGGGGATAGAGACATGAAATTGTGTCGTAAGGGTTACCCACATGGCACTGGCATCCCGGGGGCTGGAGTCGGTGGTGGCAAGGGAGAAACTCATCCTGAGGGAAGAAGGCAAGTGAGCTGAGCTCACCACAGCCCAAGGAGGTGGGTGGCAGCCTGATGAGACAGTGATAGTCAGGAAGCAGCGAGAGGAGAAGAGGCCACCACCCACATCAAGTCAATGGGCCCAAGAGAGACCAGCCCCTGTTGTAGAGGACAAGGATCCTGGGGTCACATAGGAACAAGATCCAAGAGACAGGTGGTGTGTCCGTGGTAAGGACCCGGTTGATCAGCAGCACGCTGCCAGTGGGGGTGCCGAAGGGAGCTGTCCTCCACTGGGGTGCCTTCTCTCTCCATCTCAGCCGTACATAGCCCTGGGGCAGACACACGGAAGCTTCATTTCTGCCCATCTCTCAGACATCGTGATGTCATTTCCCCAGGAGACAGCCAAGGAAAGCAACGGTAAGCCATGAGCTGTGTGAAGGCAGGCTGTCAGACAGCAGCATGGCAGAAGATAGAACAACATGGCAGCCTGGAGGATCTCATTCACACTGGCCTCCATCTGCCATGAGAGAATTCCCTGCCCAGCAACTCTGTTCCCCATCAGGACAAAACTTGGAACACAAACAGCCAAGGTTCCTTGGTGATATGGAGCGCAAAGCGCTGTGCGGGTTCACTACTTGTGACCTCAATGTCTGCAACAGCGAAAAGACCACATCTGCTGGGAAGTCTCCTAAGTGTGAGGCTCTGCGCTGAGACAGGCATTTCCCAGGTTGTACCTGACGTTGCCCGGTTTAAAGACACGAAGAAGGTTATTCCGGGTGTCAAAATGATCCCTACCTCTCTGTCCATCTTGGAAACCGCCCACACCAAGATCTTAGTTGTTAATTTCTCAGGTGGGCAGAACTACACCACAGCTGAACTAGTGTTGTTATAGACAGTCTTACAGGAGATCCATCCCCTGCTGACCGGGTACTGGTAAGAATCCGTCCATGTTATAGCCACAGTCTCTCCTTACTATACACGTATCATAACCACAGGAGTAACCCAAGTTGAGACCTATAATCTGAAAAATATGATGCAGCAAGCCCTTCTCCCTACTATCTATCAAAGGAAATAGTAAGACAGTATGATTCTCAATCTTCACCATATTATTATTCAGTAGCACAAGAAATGTCAGCTAAGCCCCTCCCCCACCCCATCCCTGTTCATAAGCCACATCCTTCAGACTGGCCCTTACAATCTCATCAAGACGGCCAAGAAGGAAGAGCAAGTTCACCGTCTGAGCTGGCCCGGAGCCTGCCCTGTTGCCAGAAGATCACTGCAGGCTGTGTCCAAATCAGCAAGGATGGATACTTTGAAATACCCGGGGCTGAGTGTTCTCTAAATGAAAACTTAGTTGCGTGTGACCTCCTGAACATGTCGGAATGAGGTCTGCAAGACCAGAAGGCCATGCTGGGAAGGGAAGCCGAGAATGAGATTTCCCCCAAGCTATGGTGATTGCTCCTGCCTTCAAGGACAAGCAGTGAGCTTTTTGTCAATGTTGCCTTCTTCTAATTCAATTTATGTATTTTCCTCCTGCAGGAGTCTATTGTAAATACGCGGGAGTAAGGAGGTCAAAACACAACAACTAGGAGAAAACAGCCCAACTGGGTAAGGAGCTGGGTGGCAGCCAGCGTGGTGCCAGGTCAGAGAGTGCAGGTCTCCTCAGTTGGATCTACAAACCTCTCAGTAAAGGCCTTGACCACACACACATACACACACGGAAATATACATACACATACATATACATACACATGGAAACACACACATACACGCAAGCACACATGCACACACATACATACACACACATACATACACAGGCAAACATGTGCGCGCGCGCGCGCACACACACACACACACACACACACACACACACACGGATTTTTCTGCTTCAGACTGTGACAGTGCTCAGTCTCTCCGTGCTTATCGACAGTCACTGCTCTACACATAGAGGTGATTATTTCTCAATGCGTAGCCAGCCATTGGTCCACCACCTTTACCCTCTCCTGGGTGTTTGCCATGGTTTGAATGTCATTTGTCCCAACCATGTTGAGCCTTAGTCCCCAACATGGCCATACCAGGAGGCAGTGCCTTTCGAAGGTGATTGGGTATTTCTGTAGGAATGTTGGGTGACTCGGAACTTGATTGGTTACCCTAAGAGTGGACTGCTGCGAAGCAGGTCAGCCTCCCTGCCGGGGTTATTCTTGTTGCTGTCACAGATGCTTGACAAGCCCACGGTGGGGAAGGAAGGGTTTATTTTGGCCCACGATGTGAGGCTGCAGCCCATCATGGTGGGGAGGTTGTGGAAGCAGGAGCGTGAGGGATCTGCAGCCGGGGAGCAGAGAGAGATGGATGCTGGTGCGCAGCTTACTCTCCTGTTTACTCAGCCCAGAGCCTCAGTCTGTGGACGGGCGATTGCTGCATTCCAGATGGCTCTGTTCACACATAGGGTAGGTTTTCCCTCCTCACTTAACCCAATCTAAAGACTCCCTCATCAGTATGCCCAAAGGTTTTTCTGCCGGGTGCTTCTAAATCCTGTCGACTTGGAAGCCCACCATCCACATTGCTGTCAACCCTATGTCCCCCTTGATGTCACACCTACCCCCACTTCCTCTCCACCCCTTCCTTCTTATCTGTGTGCTCTCCTACCAGTGCCCACTTCCCTTCTTTTCTGTGAGGTGATACAACACGATGTCCGCACTGGAAACTTAGCTGATGCTACACCAGATTCTCTGGCCTCTAGAACTGTGAGCTAAATAGACATCTTTTCTTTATAAATTTCCTAACCTCAGATATTTTGCTATAACAACACAGAATGGGCTATCAAGGACATAGATGATGTAAAACTCTGGTCCCTGCCTCATTCCTGATGATTTAAACACATGATATGAACATTTAGAAACCATTGACACAGAATAATTTGGTCCTTGGGAGCTGGAGTCAGACACTGTGAGAAGCATCCTCATGGACACCATTTGGTACAATGGAATTACATCTCTCAGAGCTTGAAACATACTTGTCTGGTACCATGACTCTCTGGAGAATCCGATTTTATGTTTATTGGAAATCCACTGTACACTGGCAGGTGCCAACTGGAATGCTGTGTCTTTAAGATACTGGAAATTCAAGAGGACCATAGAAATGCTTGGTTCTTTACACACTCACCAGCAGTTTCTCCTTTTTTTCAATACAGGCAGACAAAGAGTCTCTCCTCTGACGTCACAGTGAACAACCCAGGCACTTATAAGGCTTGAATTTCTATTGGTCCAGCTGGTGGCTTAGGTATACTTCACTTCTGGTGTTATAGCTTGGAAATTTGAGTGAGTCTTCAAAAGTGTCTGTGGTAGGTCCCCAGGGTGGCAGTGCTAAGTGGTATGGAAATTCTACGAAGCAGGGTCTAGGGGAAGATCATTAGGGACTGTTGTGGGTGGGCCTGGTGCAGTTTGTATTTTGATGCTAATTCTGCTCTCCTGAGAGGGGATGCAGACAAGGAGTGAATCACATACTCAGGCAGACTTCTTGTAAACCAATCCCCTAATGAGTAAAGGAACCAATCACTGGGCGAGAAGAATGGGACTTCCAGGTTGGACAGAGGAAGAGAGGAAGCAGGAGAGAGTTAGGCCCTTTTCTTTTTGGACAAGAATAGTGTGAGGACAAGATGTGTCTCTTGGTTTCAATGGTGGATCCATAAGAATCCGCCAAAGGAGGATTTAGATTTAATAAGACAAGATTAGGATTTTAGTTGATGTGCCCAACAATTGAGTTGTTTCTGAACTAAGTTTGTGCTGTGTTTTCCTTCACACATTTGTGTTGTGTTTTCCTTCGCGGGGCTGCTAGTCTGGGTTCAAGAGAGAAAGGTATGGAGGCAAAGTGTTGGTTTGCCTGAGGCGTACCACAAAGGCTGTGGGGGATTTGAAGCACAAGTTTGGCATGGTAGCAACCCAGTCAGTGGGAACCTAGAGAGCTGGGTGGAGAGATTGCGGCCACTGAATCAGATCCTCCACAAGATAAAAACAGGTCGGCCATTGCCCGCCACGCATGGCTGGCCAGGCCGCTGTGGGAAAGGCACAAGTGGAGAACATATTGGTCCTTCTTTTAAAATTATTTCCCACAACAGGGGACTGCCAATGGTGGGCAGTAATGCTGCTCTTACGGCGTTGTTGTTCACTAGCTCAGGCTGCTAAACAATGAAGCCGGCAACCCATTTGGTCCCCTTCTGTTCGTGGCTGTTTCTCTTTCTGTTTCTATGTGGCACAGCTAGGAGCTGGGGGATTGTATCAGAGGCCAAAAATGATGGTATCTCTGTGTTAGATCTCCAAAAGTACAAGCTAAATATAAGCTTTTCTTCATGAAGCACCTACCATCAAGGCTTCTGTTTTTATCCACTCAGAGCAGACTAAGACATGTAGAGCCATGCCCTGGCTCTCGGTACTCCCATGGGTACCATTTAGAGACGTTGGAAAGCAAAAGGACAGCTTTGTCATGGAAACCCTAGCTGATTCTCTCCCCTGCCATCTTTCCATGTGGCCTGCCCTTGGCTTCTGATCCAAGGGAGGCCTCGCTTCCCAACCTCAGACACCAAGGGAAGGCCCATAGCCCCACCACCTTTCACCTACCGCACTGGTCTGCACAGATTCGTTTTCTGGTTTGGCTTTTATATCAACGACTCCATCAACATGGCGGAAGGAGCAGTGGGCGAGGACATCGTAAAAGGTCAGCTTCTGAGCCTTCAAGCCGTACTTCTGGAGCCACTTCTGGGAGTCCCAGGTATCTTCTGCATTTTCCTTACTCTCAACAGGCCTTGGTTCTGGAATCATAGTTCATCAGCCACTCATAAGGCATGAGCAGTTCCTCCAACACTCCCAACCTCATGTTTACCAATCTGGACCATTCCCCGCTGCTAGGCAACAGAGCCCGCATTTCCCTTTAGGAATGAACTACAGCAGGGCTCTGGCTGAGAGACCAAAGCCATGTGTCAGAAAGGCATTGCATACAGGGTCAGAAGCTCTGGATTCAAGTCCTGGCTGTGCCGTCTACTATCTTAGGCAAGTGGCTCAAATGTAATTCATCCATTTTATCACTCTAAGCTCAAGCAAAAATCTTTACCAGCAGATGGAAGACAGTTTCCTCTTGGCCTTCTTGGAGAACCTGATTTTATATTTATTGGAAATTTATTCTATGCTGCCAGGCCATTGAAAAAAATGCATCCCTTCTTCTCTGTGTGGGCAAATGGTGAACTTCTCTTTTGACACACTGCTAGCTAGTGGGACTGTTGGCACCTGAGTTTCTGTAGACCCCATTTACGACTTAGGCATAATTCATGTAAACCTAGTGGTACTATGTAGATATGTTTTGAGAGTGCACGGGAAAGTGTACGTGATGGATGTTTGGTCCCCAGTGTGGCAATGGGACTTCCCATAGGCAGTTCTCAATATTCTGAACTCTCCAGCAACATGAGCGAGAGTCAGGAGGTCTGAGATGGAGACCAAGATTTTGTGCCAGTTTTGATCCAGTATCCAGGAAGGACTGGATCAGGGACCCACTGTGAGTACCTCAATCAGACACTGCTCAAATTCCCTAGGATAGTGTAGTATTCACATAAAGCCTACATACCTGTTCCTGTACACTTCACATCACCTCTACATCACATGTAACAGCTGACACAAGCAATGTGTGCACATGGAACAATAGCAAACAGACCTGCACACTTTCAGGGCAGTTGCTTCTTTTCATTTTTTTTTTTCTTAAATGTGTTTGATTCGTGGTTGGTTCCACCTTCAGAGCCCAAGACTACAAGGTGACCCCTGGGCTTGTCCCACTCTGCTTTCTGTTGCTGGGACAAATGTTGAACTACCTGGAAGGGTGTGTGTCAGCTTATCATTCACAGTGCATCATCTTGGGAAGCCACACCAGGAACTCAAGGCAGGAACTGAAGCAGGAGCCATGGAGGAATGCTGCGTTGCTTTCTTAGATAACCCAGGACCATCTGCTCAGGGTGGGATCGGATCGCCCACTGTGGGCGATCCGATCCCTCCCACAACAATCCTTAATCAAGAAAATGTTCCACAGACTTGCCCACAGGCAGAGCTGATGGAGGCAATTCCCTGCTTCAGGTTCCCCTTTCCCAGGTGACTACAGTTTGTATCCAGTTGACAAAATCTAGTCACTACAGGGTTACAGAGATGGCTCAGTGATTAGTGGCATGTACTACTCTTGCAGAGGACCCAAGTCTGGTTCCCAGCACCTATACCAGACAGGCCACATCTGCCTGTAATTCCAGCTCCAGGGAACCCAATGCCCTCTTCTGGCCTCTGAGGGCACCTACACTTGCATGTACACTTATTCACCACACAAGCACACACAAATAAATAAATAAATCTTTAAGGGCTAGAGAGATGGCTCAGTATATAAGAGCACTGACTGCTCTTCCAGAGGTCCTGAGTTCAATTCCCAGCAGTGACATGGTAGCTCACAACCATCTGTAATGGGATCTGGTGCCTTCTTCTGATGTGTCTGAAGACAGCTACAGTGTTCTCATATACTACACACACACACACACACACACACACACACACACACATATATATATATATATATATATATATATATATATATATATATACACATTTAAAAAGAATATTAAAGAATAAATCTTTAAATGAAAGATTTAATTTCTACCAGGCTTGCCATATTTAAGGGGCCATACAATTAGAACAGGACCTGGGGGGGGGGGAGAGACAGCTTGCAGCCAATCAGTTCTCAGTACTGTGTAATGAAGCTGCCTGTGAGCCGTCAGATGGGCCATGTCCTCACATTTTAATACAACACCTTGAAAGAAACCGACTGGAGTCAGAAGTGAACAGAGAAGCTGGCTTCCACTTTCGAATTTTAAGCCAATATGGTGCCCAAGGCCCCTCTAAGTACCACCCTGAATGCCAGCAGGTGGTTTCCACACAAACCACAGTGTTGTCCTATCTTTCTCAAGGAATTCAAATCAGATGCCTCCTAGAACATCCAGCCCCTTGGGCTTCTCTAGAGAGCTCCTGGCACCACTGCGAGGCTCTAAAGGAAAATGTAGCTGGGTCTTGTGGGGAGACCAGCCTCCGTGGAGAAACTGTTCTATGATTTCTCCAGCCGTTCATGACACTGCGTCTTGGACAGCTCTTTGTTCCTGCCCATGAAGCTGCTTCCTTTCCTTCCTTCCCCCCCCCCCCCCCGTTTGACCAGTGAGGTGGGGAGTAAATTTCTCATTCAATGATCTCCATAGCAACACGCATCCTTTTGCTCTGTTTTGGGGACTACCTTCTTAGAAAAAAAGATGAAGGCCCTGCATCAAGCATAAGTCCAACTTTATGACAAAAAGAACGTTCTGGAAGTCATCAAAACCGGCCCTAGCAAGGGTGTTTAAAAAGCCAGGGACAAACCTTCACTCTCCAGGTTCATGCAGGACAGAGGGTAAAGCCAAGCCGCTTCCCCTTCTGGACAGGAGTCAGGCTCCCAATTACCCCCTGAAGGGGGTTGCGGGGGGGGGGGGGGCTTCCAACCTGAGCTTCAGAGAGGGTATCAGTGGCAGGCAAGCATTCAAAGCAGAGAGCTCCTACGCGTCGGAGGTGGAGAGGTGAGGGAGAGCCAAGCCGGTTTTCATGTTCACTCACTGCTAATTATACCAATTAGTGACTGAGCCTCGTTAGTTAGCCGGAGGAGGGGAAGGAGGGGGGCAGCATCTGTTCATTAGCGTGAAGGAGGGATCCTTTCTCAGTTCTCCTGCGGTTATTTTAATTAGGAGTGTGTTTGAGTCCCTCACTGCAGCGCTGTGAGCTCACGGTGATGCTGAGCCCAGGGTCTTCCTGGTCTGTGCGTGCAAGCGACAGATTGTTAAAGGTGCTCATGGAGGGGGGAAGCACAGAACCTCCCTGCCTGGTCCTCTCCATCCTTCCTACTGGTCGGTCACAGAACATTTTCCAGGCATGAAGCCATACTTACTAATGCTTTTGAAGACCATCATGGTTTAACCAAGGTCGTGATAAAACATGATATTGGGTACGGCTTGCCCTTCACCACCCCCTCCCTCTGACGCTCATACACCTACCATCAAAGTCAGGTCATCAGGGGTACCATCAAGGACTCAATCAGCAACCCCCAAAGTTCACCCCCCTACCCTAGTCCACTGAAAACAACTCAACTGCCACCTCATTCCTGCTGTGCTAGGTCATGGCCTTTTCAGGGAACTGTCAGTCAACAGATGCACTCAGTTTCCAGACAGGGCATCATCAATCCACATGCTTTGCCCCCCGCTGAGCACCGATGGCTGCCACTCAGAAAGAGGGCTCCTTAGGCAAAAATTTGGGGGGCCTAAAAACTTGGGGATGACTGAGTATCTTGCTTTAAACCTTTTGGGGGGAGGGTGGGGGCGCTCACCACAAACAGGATCTATCCCAATCCTGCTATTAGGAACCCCGAAAGTATTTCATCCTAGAGCCTTTCTGTCCAGAGCATTGTGGAGGGTTTGTGGTCTACAGACCAGAGCACAATACACACTGGGAGGGAGGGAGGGAGGGAGGGAGGGAAGAGGGGCTGGCAGAACTGAGGACAGCTGGGAATGGGAGGGAGAAGAGCAGCGACTCTAGGACAGTCCAGCCCCTCCCACTAATGAGGTGTCCAATTGGCAAAGCTGACGACCACTGAGGCGGCTTTACCTCAACCTGTACCTTAAGCAGCAACTTTTAAAAAAAACCGAGATGGGGGGGGGCTGGAGAGATGGCTCAGCGGTTAAGAGCACTGACTACTCTTCCAGAGGTCCTGAGTTCAAATCCCAGCAACCACATGGTGGCTCACAACCATCTGTAATGGGATTTGATGCCCTCTTCTGGTGCGTCTGAAGTCAGCTACAGTGTACTTAAGATATAATAAATAAATCTTAAAAAAACAAAACAAAACAAACAAACAAAAAAAGATGGGGAGATAGAGAGATGGCTTGGCAGTTAAAAGGACCTGGGTTCAATTCTCAGCACCCACATGGTAGCAAATGACTATCTGGCATTCTCTTCTGGCCTTCAGAGGTACTGGGCACGCACAGTGGCCAGACAAAAAAATAAGCCATACACCTACAATTTAAAAAAAAATCTTTAAAAACTGTTAAAAATAGTCAGAGGTGGGGGTGGGTTAAGGTGGGGGTGACACCTTTAATCCCAGCACTCAGGAAGCAGAAGCAGGAGGAGCTCTGTGAGTTCAAGGCCAGGTCTACACAGTGAGTCCCAGGACAGCCAAGGCTACACAGAGAAACCCTGCATCCAAAAACCACAGCCAGCAGCAGCAACAACATATAGCCAGGTTGTGGCAAGATCTATAGGTCAACTCGGGATTTGGATATAAAGTGGACACGTGAGGTTAAGAAGACAGAAAGAAAAAGTATAAACAGACTTCGGGAAATAGTGAGACCTGAAGTTCACACAAATGTGCAATGAAGACGGGGTTAGTGCTCATTTCTCTACGAATGGTAATTGTCCTTCGTATTTCCTTCATCTAGAACAATGGTCCTCAACTGTGAGTGAGTCGTGACCCCTCCGATGTCGTGTGTCAGATATTTACATTACGATTCATAGCAGTAGCAAAAAAAAAAAAAAAAAAACAGTTCTGAAGTAGCAATGAAATAATAGTTTGGTTGGGGTCACCACAACATGAGGAACTGCATTAGAGGGTTGCAGCATTAGAAAGGTTGAGAACCACTGGTCTAGAGTCTGAGGGAACATCTTTCCAAGTACTTCCATTCTTGGGTCTCCCCTGTTCTCCATAGTGTCCACTGAGGTGTGAAGCAGCACACATTCCTGAGGTCCCAGTCTTAGCTACTGTTCTGCTGCTGTGAGGAGATGACCATGACCAAGGCAGTTTACAGAAGAAAACACTGATGGGGGTTTGCTTACAGCTTCCAAGGGTTAGTCCATGACCATTATGGTGGGGAGCATGGTGGCAGGCATGCAGGTATAGTGCTGCACAAGGAGCTGAGAGGTCACATCTGAGCTGCAAATCGCAGGCAGAGAGGGAGAGCAAGACTGGGTTTCCTAGCATGGACACACCTTCAACAAGGCCACGCCTCCTCCAACAAGGCCACACCTCCTAATTCTTCCCAAACAATGCCAATAGCTGGGGATCAAGCATTCAAGCACGTGAGCCTGGGAGGGCCACTCTCATTCAAACTGGTTGGTGGACCCTTTTATCTTATCTCTGCTGCTCTTCCTGGTGCTGAGCCTAAGGCAGTATGCATTTATGCATAGGTTTGTTCCAAAGTATTATAATTTAGCTTTTACACTGAGGCGCTTGCTCCCATGCCACCTCATGTCGGGTGGTTATTTTCCCAATATTGAAATTTCCTGACACCCTTATCAAAAATCAATCCATAGTAGGTACATAGATTTACTCTGGGGTCATCCCATGAATTTATGCATCTATGTTTTCAGAGAGTTTTCCTGTGTGATCCTGACTCAGTGGAAACTCACTTTGGACCCCATTTGATTTTGAAGTTGCTGTCTTCCCTCCTCAGCCTCCCAAGATGCTGGAACTACAGGTCTATGCTGCCACACCTGGCCTTTACGAATCCATTTTTCGCAGAGTTACATGGCCTTCATTATGCAAGAACATGCTCGCTCTTAACCACTGAGCCATCTCTCCAGCTCTCTTTGCATTTTTAAATCTAGCTTTCTGAACCACTCACATTTTGCTTGTTTAGAAACTGTGGCACAGATGGCATCTTATCAAGAGGTGCGTGGCAGCAGTGAGCAAAGCCAGCGTCAATGCATTTCTCCAAGTCTCAACACCACTCAGGACTACAACAAAATCTTGTTGGTTATTTAATACACAAAATGACCATCTTCTGACTCCATTGGCTCGATGAACACTCTCAGATCTTGTCCGAAGAGCTTGAAAGAGCCCTTAGCCTCATGACATCGAATCCGTATTTTGAACCAAGTCAATATTCAGAGTCAGATCTGGGACTCAGAGAGTAAACTCCGAGGCACTCCTCGCTCATGATTAAAGCGTGACCACCCAGCATGTGAGGCTCCCTGTCTCTAATGGGTCACAGATGGTTTCGGAGAAGATCCCAAATGAAGAACTCTTGAAATGTGTGGGCTGTAGCCTAATCCCCCCCCCCCCAAAAAAAATCTGCTTTCTCAAGTTTGGAAAAACCATTTAGTCCTTTATGACAAAAGAGGCCGTATTCTTGTTTCAGAACCCTGCCTGGATCCTACAGAGGGAGTGCCTGGGTGATGTGCGCAGGATCTCTGAGTAGCCTTCACCCCCTCCTACACGTTATCAGTAGCCCTGTATGGAGGCATGATTAACCACCACAACCAGTTACATACTTAGCTTGTGGAAACCAGTACACCTGAGCAGCACATGGCTAGGTTTACACTCGTCTTCCTGCTGTTTCCTGTCAGCCACACCTGCTTTCTGTCCTTTTTCTTTTCGTTCTAAGATGTTTTGGATTCAGCTCATTTCATCGCCTTTGTTGTATCGTGCGTAATCATGGTGCATGACCTCAACCAGTCGGAGTCTAGCTTCCGGTGATGTCTCTCACTTCATCAATAGCATGTGCTAATGAGAAGCTCAACTTCTGTGTGTCTAAGCATGGGCTTTGCCTATGTGTGTGTATGTGTGTTTAAACACATGTGTGTAGAAGCCAGAAGCCAATATTGAGAATCTTCTATCACCTTTTCATTGATTGATTGATTGATTGATTTTGAGACAGGATCTCTCAGTGAATCTAGAGCTCAGCAGATTCCAAACTAAATGTCTGTTGTTTTTCCCTCACTGATTGTCCTGGCTCAGACTTCCAGAGCAATGCTGGATAGAGGTGCCAAAAGTGGGCGAGCTTATCTGTTCTATGTCCTAAGAGAGAGACATGGTATTTGCCTCTCGGTATATTGCCAGGTGTCAGTATATTACAAATAGCCATTAATATGTTCTCATCATTAGTTTATTTAGATTTTCATTCTTTCCTGAGCCACTCTTGGAAGGCTGTTATCTAGGGATCTGTCCATTTCCTTCAGGTTCTCTGGTTTGTTTATGCGTAGTTGTTCGAGGGGACCTCAGCCAATCTTTCTGAAGTGTCAGTTGTGATGTAATGTTCCCCTTCCACTCTCTGGCCTCATTCATTGGTGTCTCCTGTCCTTTCCTTACTTGGTCTAAGTCAGCATTTGTCTGTCCGAAGACTCCGCTCTGATTTGCCGATCTTTGCTGGGTCTTACTCTCTGCTCTGTTCTTTATATTCAGTGGGGTTTGGCTGCTTCTCCCAACTCTAGCTCCTGGGAGGGAGTGGGGGGCAGGGGACAGTGACAGGCTGTCTCAGATCTTTGCACTTCTCTCTTTGGGCAGAGATGCTATACACGCTCACCTTGACACCACTTTTGCTATAGGCTTTGATAGGCTGTGCCTCCTCCTTCTTTTGTTTCAGGGGAAAATATTTAATTTCCTTCTTGATTTTTACCCTAGATCCACTGGTTATTCAAAAGGAAGTTATTTGCTTCCCATGTAAGATGTCATGATTTCCTGAAAGCCTTGGGTGTCACCATCCAGGGTGGCTATGATGCAACACGACCTGAGTGAAGGAACTTGTTTAAAACACTGTGAAGGACTGAAGAGATGGTGCAGTGCTTAAGAGAAGTGACTGCTTTTCTAGAGTTCCCAGGTTCGATTCCCAGCACCCACATGGTAGTTCGTAGACATCTGTGACTCTGGCCACTGGGAACCTAATGGCCTTCCTGGGCACCAGGTATACATGGGGTACAAAGACATCCTTGGAGACAAAACGTCCATATTCCTATACATACATACATACATACATACATACATACATGCATTTAAAGAGTGTGTGTGTGTGTGTGTGTGTGTGTGTGTGTGTTTCTTGAGCATGAGTCTTGTGGATGACAACACTGTGTCTCAATGTCCAAAGGTAGGACACACCTGCTAGATGCATGTTGACACATGGAGTCATATGTCACTTCCATAATTTCAGCCCTGGGTGGCACCCGGATAAAAATAAGGCTGAGTCTGTTGTCAGCATGCAGTCACTACTTCAGCAGCAAAGGGCAGCCCAAGCCTTACTATGCTGACGGTGCGTTGCTCAGAAAGAACGAAGACAAGTGGGCCAGCTGTCCTCACAGGCCACCCCTGTGACCTAGAAAGGTCACTATGTCTCTTTCACAGTCACCAGCCTGAGGCCAGACGTTGGAAGACACTGTCTGGCTCGGACATAATCAGTGTGAGTGACTAGTCTCAGGCTATGGCTCCCTAGTCACAGCTGTGTCCACCATTGCTACCAACCTGTGTTACAACCTAAGCTAACAACCCTCCAGGACCAGCTATGAGGTGAGTCCCTGATTCATGACCACTGCAACTACCACAGGTGATGCCAGTTGGAGCAGAGCCCAAGTGTCCCATGGGGACATGTCTTCTAGCACTACAACCACAGAGGTCCCATACACTGGCAGACCGAGCACTTAATTCTGGGACAGAATCTTATGATTCCAGTTACCTACATCAACTGGGATTTTTGGGGTCCTGCTATGTGGTCTGTGGTTGGGGTAATGCTGGTGAATGTGGTCCCCTAACCATCTTGGCACATGGTAAGTTAAGAGACCTCCGAGTCTCACAGCTGCGAGTACCCACACAGTCTTGGGTATTTGAGGCCCATCCATCACACAGCTGGCAGAGATGTAACCCGAAATTCAAGTATGTCCCCTGGGGGCACAAGTTTCTACCAGGCGGTAGTACAATGGCTTAGCACCCATTTCTAAGCACTAGCTCCGTAATAGTTGTGCCTGGCCCTTCCCCCATGGTGAGCTAAGTCTTCCTCCTTGCTCTGCAGCTGGGGTTGAAGTAGGGGTGACGGAAGTAGTCAGGCACCTGGCCCAACACAGGTCCAGCTGGGCATTCGACAGGGGGTAAGCTGGCTGTAGGTATCATGTAGCTTTGCCCAGTGCTATTTTGCTCTGGCAGATCTGTACTGGGTTTCAAGCCCAAGGCCTGGGCTTAATTCTTTCTCCTTCTGTCAATAAAGGAGGTATCTCACTCCAGGCTACTTAGAATAGAAGCAGTGGTGACGGCCAGTCAACCTAGTTTTCTTGGGATCACAGAGTTAAAAACATTGACCAAAGCAATCTGGGGGAGGAAAGCATTCAGCTGGCTTCTATGTTTACATCATAGTCCATCTTCAAAGGAAGACAGCAGAGGAGCTCAAAGCTGAGACCTAGAGACAAGAGCCGAATCAGAGGCCACAGAGAAGCACTGCTTACTGGCTCACTTTCTCTAGCTTGCTCAGCTACTTTACTTATACAGCTCAGGTCCACCTGCATAGGGAAAGTACCGCCCACAGTGGGCTGGCCTCTCCTATATCAATTAACAGTTAAGAAAATGGCCCCACAGACATGCACATAAGCCAGTCTGATAAAGGCAATTCCCCCTCCCCATGTGACTCTAGGTTGTATCGAATTTATGAAAAGGTTAGCCAGCCCACGGATCCATTACCAGAACATCTCCCTCAGCTTCCAGGACATTCTGCCTCTCCCTGTCCATTTTGGCTAATTGATTCATTCTCTCTCTCTCTCTCTCTCTCTCTCTCTCTCTCTCTCTCTCTCTCTCTCTCTCTCTCTCTCTCTCTCTCTCTCTCTCTCTCTCTCTCTCTCTCTCTCTCCCCTCTCTCTCTCTCTCATTAAAGGTGACCCTTTTGTGCATCTTTTTTTTCTGCATGTTAATCTCTGACTGAATGCCAGGCATTGTGAGTTTGATCATGTGTGCTGGACAGTTCTGTGCTGTGTAAATCTCTCGGAGCCCTGTTGTGATATAGAGTTGTGTCACCTGGCAACCATTTGTTTCACATCTCCCTCTGATGGCTTCTGAGGAGTACCCAGAGCAATGGCTGCCCTCGGGGCTCATGGTTCCCTAGCACTCAGGCTAAGACCTTTCCAAGTAGTCAGAACACCTCTGTGAGTTACAAAGTTCTCTCCGTAGTCAGATGACTTCTCAAGGAGCAGCCTCTGCATGCTTTGGACGCGTGTTTCTTCCCATTCGGGCATGCATGCTGTGCTGTGAGCTGCAGCTGCCTTGGTCTTTCTAGACTCTCAGCTCTGTCTCTCCAAACTTAGCAAGTTTTGACAAGCTTCCTCTGGCTTCTTCCTCCGTGCCCCTTGGCCTCACAATCAACGTTGAAGAGCAACAGCTTGCCTCCTTTCTGTCCTGTGTCCTGTGGACCACTGACCTTGTTGCTTGGGACTCACTGCATTTACATTGTTTTGTATAGATTGAAGGGTGTGTGTGTGTGTGTTATTATTTTCATCAGAAATTTTTATGTCCTGCTCTTGAGATTAAAACAAGTTAATTCCCAATGTGGCTTTACTGTCCCAGGCATCAGGCATATGAGTCACATCAGCCAGATACTGCCACCACCCTCCATGGTTATATGAGCAGACTGATCCCTGATGGGGGATGGGGGAGGGCAGGGGGTTGCAAGGGGAGGTGGGTGCAGGAGTAAATCATCGACAGGGACCTGAGGACAGCTAGCTCCAGGGACCCTTTGTCTAGTCATCTGCAGGCCACCCAAATGACAATCTGAGCCTCCTGCTTAGTTACCCCTCCGCCCCCACTTCACCTCCTTCAGCCTTCAGGCCTTGAGCAGTCAGGCTGAGAGAGTGGCTAACTTCCCACAAAGCAGATGCAGGATCTTTGCCTAAACTGGCTGTGGCCTTGGTGGGAAAGGGGTAGTCAGACATTCTCTTCATAGATGCTGGAGTCAAATTAAGGTAAAGGCTTAGGTGACTACTTAGTGGAGGGATAGTTTTGGTCAAATTTCCCCCTTTGAAATATAAATGTTATGTCCTGAGTGTTTTTTTAAATGTCCAGTTGGAGTTATTTTCTTTGGGGGATATGTATATGTCAGGTTGAAATAAAGTGTATTATAGACCATTTTTTAATTTCAGACTCACACATCATTCGTTTTCTTGATTTAAAATTTTGTAGGGTGTGCGTTTGGTGTATATATGTGATTCCCCTGTGATACAGGCTCTGTGAGGGGAGACTGTAGCCTTTGGGGATATCAAAGCCTACTCAACAGGAGACTCTCAAAATAGCCAAGCACCATCGCACGTGGACCAAATTAGGATGTCTGGCAGGAGGAGACAGATAGCAGCAATGGCAAAGATGGATCGCTTTTCAGTCAAGGTCTTGTCGCTTGTCAGCAGCGTCGTCACCTCAGGCGAGTTACTTAACCCAAAGCAGCATTGCAGAACCTCTCAGAAGCCTGTGGGACAGCCGGTGACAGGGGAGAGGGGGGGTACGGAATTCTTGTGAAGAGCTGGACAGAGAAGAGTAGCTGTTGCTAGTACTTTCTCCTAGAAGAAACCAGATCCTCCTCTAACTTAAGAATTCAGAGGATCCACAAACCAATTCTCTTACTGAGGAAGGAGAAAGGGAGGACTTGCTGGGGGTTGAGCATGCATTCTTTTCCTTAGTGTCTGAAGAGGTCTCCCAGACTGATGATCTTCTCCTCATGTTAGAGGAGAACAAGCTAAGACCAAAGCTGAACCACCTGGGCTAGCCTCGCATGGATTTGTGAGTAGGACTTTCTTGCTACAAAACTCCAGCCCTCTGTTATGACCATGCTTTGGTTATAAGAAGAGAGAGAAAAAAATATTCCTTGTCTTCTCCTTTCTCTTCCTTGGCAAAGATGCCCTGAGCTTGCTTCTCCATAGTGGGAATGAGCTGTTAGACACTGGGCCAGCCTCTCATTGTATCAGACCAGGATAGATACGGTGGTAACCAAGACAGCAGTGCTCAGATGAACACAGCATCTCTGGTAAATTAACAGGGCTGGGAAGACTCTGCCCTGATGGCTGTGTGACTGCTGGCCGTTTACAGTCCTTCTGTGCCCTGGTCTCATTACCTACCAAATGTAGACAACAGTGATTCAGTCTAGAGGTAGTTTTTTTGTTTGTTTATTTTTGGAGGTTTTTTGTTTTGTTTTGTTTTTTAAAGATGAAATAAGCTAAGCACAAGCTTGGCCCCTTAGGGCAGCACCTGACACACAGCGGGTACTCACTAGATGTTTGCCTTCACTGTTACTAATGTATGGCAGGTTCTTTTAAGTCAAAACATTCTATGTTGCGGGACGATCCTTAAGACATGGGGAATCAAGTCTCAAGGCTGTGGGGGGGGGTGTGGGGGGGGAGCACTTTAAGACTGGGAAAGCAAGAAATTCATAAGTCTCAGGAAGGCCCTAAAACTTATCAGATACACAAGGTCTCTCCATCCCCAAGGTTACAAATGCACATAAGCATTTATAACCCCCAGCCCAGCCAAGCTGCCTAGAGAGGGTTCTCAGATCTGTAGAGCTGCCTGCACATTGGGTAGAGAGCTCTGGGTTCCAGCTTCATGAATTGTCACCCATTGCTGGTGTGGGCCTTCAGCCTTTGAGTTATTATGTCTTTGAGTTATTTCTACTCCTATAAACTCTCGGAACAGCTTTCATTGCTACTTAGAGCATGAAAGGTCCCTAAAGGCAGAAATGCAAGTCCATTTTAGTAACTTCCTTTTAATACTGGTAATACAAACCTTCATAGACCCTCTCTCTTCTAAACACATTTTCTTTTTTTTTTTTTTTTTTTTTTTTTGGTTTTTCGAGACAGGGTTTCTCTGTATAGCCCTGGCTGTCCTGGAACTCACTCTGTAGACCAGGCTGGCCTCGAACTCAGAAATCCGCCTGCCTCTGCCTCCCGAGTGCTGGTATTAAAGGCGTGCGCCACCACGCCCGGCTCTAAACACATTTTCTAAGTTTCTTGTCTGGCCTGTGACTACATTCAGCAGTGAAGTTGCCGAGCCTCAAAGACGAGCAGTGGCCTTAAGTTAGAACCGCTGTGAATGCAGCCTTCCTTGCAGTTAGGTGAGCGTGAGTGGGTGGGGGCCTGCCACAGTCAATTTGGGTGGGTTTCAGTCTGCAAACAAGGCTAAGTCTAGCTGACCCATCCCTGAGTTCTCTCAGTCTCACTGTCTCTGTAATAATAACACACACCCCACTGGGGTAGTAGTGTACACTTTTTATCCCGGCAATTGGGAAGCAGGAACAGATGGATCTCTGTGAGTTCAAAGACAGCCTGGTCTATACAGTGAGTTCCAGGACAGCCAGGGCTCTGTAGAGGGACCCTGTCTTGAAAACAAAACCAACCAACCAACCAACCAAACAAACACCCATATGCCTCTTGGAAGGTTTCCCTCCTGACTAAGCTTTAGTTAGGCATCTCTGCATCTTCTTTTTAAATTTCCTCGATCTTTGGGTTCCAGTGTTCAGCTGTGCATAGCGAGCAAAAATATTAATAAAATGCTGCAGCCAGAATCCACTCCCCAGTTGATAAATGATCAAGTTCAACATTTCAGTGGAATTCCTCATGCCTACACTGCAGGAGAACCTGGTCCAACCTTCAGCAGGAATCCTGCTGCGGCCATGCAGACAGAAACCTCCTTACTCACTGAATCCCCTTCTAATAATTTCCTGTTCCACAGACGCCCTTCAACCTCACACCATGGATGTCTGTGCAGTGTGCCGAACTGAGCTCAGGTCTCTACCAAGCCTTGTTTCCTCTTCTTGCTATATGCAGTTACTAAAGAACCTACCTTTATTGTTTTTAACTATTGTCCAACTCCAGTTCTTCTTTGGGAATGAGTATATGCATGTGTATATACACATCTATGAGTGTGCATGCGTGTACACACACACACACACACACACACACATACACACCCCACCGCTCCAGAGACACTCCCAACACCTCAAAGCTGAGCTAAGGAGCTCTCCTGTTAGAAAGACTCCAACCCCTCCACCCCCATCCGCAGCCACCAATGCTGCTGACTCTTTGGCACTACAGATCTACACACAAACAGCACCTACTGCAGTCAGCAGGGGACACATCCGACTGAGGTGCCTTGTCCACCAGGCTCCGGACCTGAGCCAGTGTGCTACACGCTTCTTCCATCTCTCTCCAGATGAGAAACACATCTTCTCTGACGCCAGCCCCTGGAGAGAGAAACCCAGTGTGAGCAGACACCTGAGATGGGCCCCCAAAACTCTGCAGTGTCTGAGTAGGCATGGCCCATCTCCGACGTCGAGAGTAGCTCTGAATATCCAGTTATATTCCTTCCGCTAATCTCTTTCTGAGGATCAGAACTAAGATTCCTCCAAGGGAGTCAGGCATTGTACCCATGATGTAAAGTGATACAGGTGTTATAGGTATAGCTAATCTCTTTCTCTTTGGATTTAAGGAGGACACACATGCTTGGTAATTATAAACACGGGCAAGAATTCCTGTCTGAGGAGTTCACAGGCCCAGGGGTGAACCTACTACTATTGTACTAGTAAATAAACCCCATATCAAACTCCTCTTGATAATAACACCTTAGTATATAGTATACCAGAAGTCATGTCAAAGGAAACACCTCCAGTGAGATATGGTGGCGCCCTGTCATCCAGGGGCAGGAAATGTCTTGGGGGTGGCAGTGACCAGGCGATCACTTTCTGGCAAGAACTAGAATTGTCATTGCACTGACTTGGTAACAGTTCTCAAGACACTATAGATTTTCTACACTTGCTGGTGATTAAACTGCAGATAGCTTTGCAGGAAAGGAAAAGAAAGGGGTGGAGGGGGTAGAAACCAGCTGGTGAGAGCCCTAGAATATATAAAAGCATGATTCAGAATGTATACATTTAATCACAGGATTCTGCACAGGGAGTGAGGGGACTGTCCTCTTGATCAGGGACTCTTCCATGAGGCTTAGCTGGGCATCTGAGAGCTACTGCCAAGGAAGAGAGAAGCCCACCAGAAGTACAGAGGACAGAGGAGGGGGCACAGGAAACTTCAGTGGATTCTGTGAACTGGAAATTCCTCAGGCCAAGCCAGGGAAGATGAATCTGCATGAAGAAGTGTTGTGTGTCGTGACCTCTTCGGACTCAGCCAGCCAAGACCAGTCTCAGGCAGAAACAAGATGAGCAGTCTTTTAGACAGAAGCAAGATGCCTCCAACCAAATAGCCCCGTGCTTGTACCGACCTCTGGGTTGAAATCTGGAGGCTCATGTTAAAATGCTAGCCTCATGTAGGAATAGTATCATTTGAAGCGTTGTGATTTATGAGTATCTGGTACTGACCTCTAAGTGAAACGAGAGCCAGGACAGTAAGTTCTGGTGTATCAGTAGGTGTGGCAGTGGGATGCTGCTGCTCAGCATCATCTCTCAGTCAAATCTTTTACATCTCACCTCTAGGATGAGTCCAGTTGTCACAGTCAAGTTGACTTTAGCAAAGTTGTGGCAACCTACTATGTGTTGATTATGCTAAGTGGGTGCCACAAAAATATAGCAATAAGTCAGGTGTGATGCCTTTAATCCCAGCACTTGGGAGGCAGAGGCAGGTGGATGGATCTCTGTGAGCTCAAGGCCAGCCTGGTGTACAGAGCTATTTCCAGGACAGCCAGTGCTACACAGAGAAGTCCTGTCTCAAAAAAAAAAAAAAAAAAAAAAAAAAAAAAAAAAAAAAAAAAAAAAAAAAAAAAAAAAAAAAAAAAAAAAAAAAAATGAGAGAGAGAGAGAGAGAGAGAGAGAGAATAGTGATAAACAGGTGAACCTTTCTGAGCCCAGAACTCAAGGTTCCTCATTATTGCCCCT
>NC_034594.1:17664641-17697072 GCF_900095145.1 Mus pahari | reverse complement strand
AAAAAAAAAAAAGAAAGAAAGAAAGAAATCCTAGAAATGAGCAGACAAAAGGTGGCAATGGTAGACCTCCGTCTGTCTAAGCCATATTCAGGCAGGGGCATGCTGGGAAAAGCCCAGGCAAGGAGCATGCTGGGAAAAGGCCAGGCTGTGCCAAATTCAGAGTTGGGACTATGTTAATGAGTCATGAAAGATCACTGCAAGTCTTGCCCCACCCCTCCTCTCTCTTATGACTTTTTTGGAACCAGGCCCCAAGGGGAGGCATGGTGTACCTCCAAGTTTTAATAATAAACCATCTCCTTTCCTTTATCTACCCATGTGTCTTTATGCACTGTATTGTAAACAGATACAAGAACCTGGAAACCAAAGTTTCTGTCCTCTAGATTCAGGTCTGCACCTGTTACACCACTGACTGTTGGAGCATATTCCTGGCTGTCACTTCAGCCTCAGTTCCAAGGAACATGAAGGAGTATGAGCCAGTGCCAGTGCCGTTATTGTAACACACTGTCTCTAGTCCGATCTAATTTAAGGCAATCCCTCCCAAACAAGAAGCTTATATTTAGGAGGCAGCTGCTCAAGCCTCATCTCTCCAGCCTGGCCTCCAGCCCCGCGCCTATGTTCACTGTGCAGTCTCTGCTGCTGCTCTGGCTGCATAGGCTGCCTCTGGCAGAGAGTTTGTGAATGTCTAGAGTATAAAAACAATGTATCTGCTTGCCTTGTACCCCCCTATCACTCAGCACAGGACCCGAGGTTGTTACTAAATCTAATCCTTCCTTTCTTTTATTTGGCCAGCTACAACTACACCATCTGCTATTTTCTATCTCCTGGATTTGCCTACAGTTGAATGTACCCACTACCATTTCTGCAAGAAACCCTCCCAAGTGTAAGGCAGGGACTGTTTAAGCAAATGGCTATGCTCTGGGGAATCCAGATGTTACCCATGGCAGTCTCTAAACAAATCACTTTGTGTCTTATTCCACGTTTTACACTATTACACTCAGGCTTGTCCCAGTATGTGAAAAGCTATGTGTCAAGTCAGGAAGGGGAAAACAAAGAGAGTGGGCATGGCACCGTCTAAGGGACACTTAATGCATCCCTAGAAGATGCTGGTAGACTAAAGCACTCCTGGTCACCCTCAAACCCCAGCCCAGTCCCTAGGTGGCCTTTTCCATTCTCGGGGCTCCTAAGTGAAGGTCTGGCCCAGTGGAGTGACAAGTTTACTGTGGCTTGAACCCTAAACTCTTATTTGGCCATGAAGATGTGAAAAAGACCTCATTATAACCATGAAAAGGTGTTCTATACACCAGGAAAGGGGAGCAAATAGTTTTCATTTCAGAAAGTAATACACTTTTAAAATTATAAACTGTGATAAAATTATATAGCTTCCAAGAGACCAAGGGGGAATAATGGGAGGGAGGTTCAAGTGAGGTGGGATAGGAGGGGGGCAGAGGAGTGGATTGGGGGAAGGATAATTAACACCAAGGGTGTTAGGAAAAGCCACATTGGAGACTTACTGCATTATAAGACACACACACACATACACACACACACACACACACACACACACACAGTCATTCCATATAGAAGAATTTAATAGGAATTACTCTACAAAGAAGATTTTGCTCCTCCCAAAAGCTATAAGTTGCCACATAAAAAGCTTGGTGCTGGGTATGGGTTATCTTTATCTCCCTCTAGTTGTTGGCCAAAAACCCCCAGCATAATACAGGGTCTTGCTGTTGCTCTTCATTGCCCATCAGAACTTGATGGCAAAGCCCTATTGCTGAAGATAGCACACATGCTGATCAAGGGACATGGAGCGATCAAGTGGGTATCCCAGCTTGAAGGGGTAGGGGTGTATAAAACCCCACCCCTTACTGAAGAGCTATGGACAGGTGATGGCCTCTAGGGTAGGGAGATTCAGTTTGTAGTTCAAAGGTGTGGCTGCTGGTAGATCCACTGCACCCCTGTGATTGGCTCTATACAGGCAGCACAAATTGGACTTAGCAAGGCTTTTTTTTTTTTTTTAAGGTGATACAAAATTGTAGTATTGGTAAGGTGGAGGTAGACTTGGAGAAGCTGGGGGTGAACATGTTTAAAACACACTGCATGAAATTCTCAAAGAATCAATAAAATATTTTACAGAAAGAAAGAAAACGAAAGAAAAAAGAAAGAAGAAAGAAAGGGAGAAAGAAAGAAAGAAAGAAAGAAAGAAAGAAAGAAAGAAAGAAAGAAAGAAAGAAAGAAAGAAAGAAAGAAAGAAAGAAAATCTCCCAGAGACCTAAAGTTACTGTTTAGGTCTGATAAAAAGGGGCCACATTACATCCATCTAGGGCAGAAAGTGGTAATACTCAGTAGCCTAACTTTAATGAAAGCATCCTTAGTGGTGTGATGCATGTTAAAACATAGTGCTGGCTGGATCTGGATTTGGGGCCCTAATAACTGAGGCACTGTGTGCAGCTTCACTCAGTCCCACGCTATAGAAATTACTCATTGGGTAATTTAAAACAAACACAGAGTCATCCCAACATTTTGGGAGAGAATCTACACATTCTCGAGGCAGGGAGTGTGTCTGTTTCATAATGGGCATTTCTCTTCTCTCAGAAGGAATTCCACATACACAGGATAGGCAATTTAGGTTCTAAGTGAAGGTATGTGGCTGTCTGCTGGTCCCCTACTCCTCCTGTAATCAGAACACTGTAAAATGCAAAGGGATGTCTTCTCAGTGTCCCACATTCACTTAGTTTGATTATCCAGGGAGTGGCACTGTTGGGAGGTGTGGCCTTGTTTGAGTAGATGTGTCACTGTGGGTGTGGGTTTTAAGACCCTCATCCTAGCTACTTAGAAGCCAGTCTTCTCCTAGCTTCCTTCAAGACAAGAGGTAGATCTCTCAGATCCTCCAGCCCCATGTCTGCCTGGACGCTGCCGTGCTCCCACCTTGATACTGGACTGAACCTCTGAACCTGTAAGCCAGTCCTAATTAAATGTTGTCCTTACAAGACTTGCCTTGGTCATGGTGTCTGTTCACAGCAGTAAAACCCTAACTAAGACATTTAGTAAACCTGAATTAACCATTCCTATTCTGGGGAGGAACACCCCTCGCTAAGAATCACGTGCCTGGGCTCTCTGGCAGTTCTGGTGAGCTGACAGCGGAGACCTGAGCACATGGAGAACAAGAAGAGTAAACGTATTCCTGCCATGATGACATAGATGCAGTGACAGGGCCTTCACTTGAATCAGGCTCATCCTGTCTGAGCTTTCGATCTTCGAAGGTGTGAGCTAAGTCGCTCTCCTGGATTTGTTGCTGCTGTTATTGCTAGTTTCGCTAGTTTTTAAAGTACCCAGCCTCAGGTATTCCACTGTAACCATAGAAAACTGGCTACGATAACTAATTATGATAGCCTTAAGGATGGAATTTTGTTTATCCAATTTTTTTTTATAACTAAAGCACCCTTGATAATTGGCTAATACCTCCAAATAGACTGTTTTAAAACAGACATTTTGAGAATTCCCTTTTTCCATCCCTGAATACCCTGGAGCCCAGCGAAGCTCTCGACTTTTACATAACACATTTAGAGGCCTCTCTCAGCTTTGAAATCACAGCAAGCTTATTCAAATATAATCAGAATTCACACTAGCTCTCTTTCCCCAGGCACCTCAGTTTAATTTTTAAGACTTTTGATGAATTTCTCCACATCTCATGTGTTGTTAAGCTATGCCTGCAGGATGCTTGGACCCACTCAGTTAGATCAGAGGTTGATTGCAGTGGCTGAGCTAAGCCCAGAACTGATCTTACCACTGTCTGGTATCAGGTGAACAGGCTACACTGCAGCTAGGAGCCTCGAACTAAACAAGGAGCCCAGGGCAGGAGCCCGAGATAGAGACAGGAATACTGGAGTGGGGGTAGGGTCCCTAATCATAGGGGCTCATTCTTTGTGAGGATGCAAAGCCTGAGCGTACATGAGGTCTTCAAAGGTGTGAACTAACGGAGGATGAGGGGGAGGGAGGGGTGGAGAGTTCTTATGTTACTTTGACTCTTGGGGGAATGAAGGAAGGAGCAACGTGAATCACAGAACAGGAGCAGACATGGACGCTCTGAGAGTCTGGGGCCCCTGGGTTCAGAGCCTTGTTGTCCATTTCTTTAGATTTCTTCAGCTTCACCCCAGTGAGACTTTAAATCCCACAGAAGATGCTTACTAAATCCTTACTAACTAACCAGGGGCCTGCCTTAAGCGCTGACAAGAAATTCAAGGCGCCAATCAGGCAAGAGGGGTGGAGTCTGGGGCAGGGGGGTCATATAGCCCTCTGCCCGATAAACCATCAACGTGGCAACAGCTTGGAATGGCTGTTCAGCTACGTTCACAAAATTAAGCTCAATTCCAGGCAGAGAAAAGGGAATTCCGAGAGAGCCTCTTGCTGCCGACAGAAACAGCTACCGACAGGCACCACCCAGCGCTTCTAAATTAAACTGGAGACTGGAGACAGAGAGGCATGGTGCCAGGCCCGAGTGATGGGCCATGAGACTCAGAGTCTAATTAAAGATCACGTGTGTCTGCCAAGAGCAGGACTGCTCCTTTAAACATAGCAACCTGATGACGCTCAAGTAAATAAAATGTAATTTTAAAACGCGTAGCCTTAGCTCACGCTTTCTCCCCCTCTGCCAAAACAAACAAAAAAAGAAAATTTCAAAAATAGCCGACCAATTTTTTTTACAGCTCTTATGCTTCTTTTTTAAAAGGCTTTTGCATTTTGTTTATTATATGTGCGTATAAGCATACATATGTGCATGAAGGTCAGAGGGCAACTTCTACCACGTGGGTCCTAGGGTTTGAACCCAGGCCCTCAGACTTGGCAGCAAGCACCTCCACCTGCTGAGCCATCTTGCTGGCCCCAGAGCAGATTTTTTTTTTCGTTCCAATTTACTCAAAGTACCATACACAAACAAAATGTACCCAGCAAAGCATCGTGGCCTTTTACTACAGCCTTGTGCTATGGCCCGTTCCTCTTAATGTTTTCATTACATAATCTCTTCCTTCTATCTGGCGAGCGAGGTCTAGTGACGATCAGAGCTGAGCCTGTCTGTCGTTTTTCTCCTCCTCTGTGAACTAAGATGGCTCAGCTGTGTTGAGTGTGTCAGCGCACAGTACAGGCTCAGAGGGAAGAGCTACTCGGGGCTGACTACTGACAGCTGCCAAATGAGATGAGCCCAGAAATAAAAGACCGGCCTTGTCGCTCTTTTCACTCCACTGGACAAGGAGAGGCTCTAAGCCATTGGGACTTTGGGTGGTATGTATCATATCAGATTAAAGTTTTAAACGCAAGCTGCAGTGGTTCGGTCCAGTGAGATGCTCTTGCTTGATGAAGCAGGATCACGCAGCTCTGAACGCGGCTTGCAGCCCACATGATCAGGCTAGCCCTCGGCTGCTTGAACTTACTAACCTGAAGAGCCTGGGATTTCAAACTGTCTTAAGCATTGCGCTGTCAGCTCTGAGGACCAGTTCCGTTCCTGAGCTAAGCGGCTTCAGTGTCAAAATTATTACATTTTCATGATGGATGACGACAGATGCCAACTTTTACTCTGATCTAACTTTATACACCTATAGTCATTATTTCAGGTTTTTTTTTTTTTTAACTGATAAAACAAGAATAGAAGCTAAAACAGGAATAGAGCTTGCTTCAGACCCTAATATGACAAGCGTTCTTCCCGAAGAGTTCCCAAACCTCTACCTTGGGCCCACCAGCTTTGAGAACCTAAGGGTAGCCATAAAGATGGTGTCCCTGACCATACCAGCAGCTGCGGCCTCTAAACAAGGACAGACCTCACCAGCAGCTGTACAGGGGCCTTCCGAGAAGTGAACGCTAGCATGTCCAATTTTACAAACATATGAGCTGAGCTTTGAGCCCTGGCAGAGCTGACAAAGGAGGAAATCACTCACACAAAGGGCCCAGTTCACTACCCAACTCAACACTAAGTAAAATCCCACTTCCAGGAGATTGCCACAGCAGGGATTAACACCCTCCCTGGTTGCCTTAGGATGCCCCCAACAACCTGACTTGTCTCCCACCAGGACACTTGATCCTACCACATCCCGTTCTCTGTTCCCAATTCCAATTCCCAGCCCCGACTATGCACACAAAGAAGCCTATTAGTGGAGTGACTCTTTAGTTGTTCAGTATGATAGAGGCTGCCACGTTCTTCTGGATTATTTCACCATCCAGAGCCAGTGTCTTCAGGAAATGCCCATCTGGAATTCTAAGAAAGAAAATGGGCAGTTGCCATTCATCGAAAGCTGGTTTTTCCTGAATATTTCTCTGTGTGTCATGTGTATTGAAGCCTTCAATACTCATATAAGCAGATGTTATTATTCCCATTCTATAAATGAAAAAGCATAAAGTCTTGGTAATATGCTATCGTCACATAATTTGTGGCAAAACTATGATTTGATTCCAGATCTGATCCCAAAGTTGATTCATTTTCCATCAAACTGTTTCCTGGGACCAAACCCAAAATCAACGCAAGAATGAAAGGCTGTGACCCCTTGCATTACTGTTCACATCCTATACCCAGACCCCTCCTCAGCTTTCTGCGGGTGGAATAGTCCTCACCCCTCATTAGTACTGGGCATGGTCATGTGATTGGCTCTGGCCAATGAGACATTAGCAGATAGAACATGTGCAGTAAGCATGTCTGGATACTTGGCCTTGGTTGGTACTGCACCACCACTATACGAACACACCATCAGTAGCATGAGCTAAATGAGCACAAACCTGTTTGAAATTAATCAAACCACAGTTGACCTGGAGTTATGTGACATTTAAAGAAAACAAAAACAATGATCATAAATAATTGCTGAGCCCAGTCAGGTGGTACAGGCTGGAATTCCCAGGAGGCTGAGGGGGAAGGGCTCAGGGGCAGCCTAGGTTAGAGAGTGAGTTCAAGGACAGCTTGGGCAACTTAGAGCTTAGCTCAAAAAGAAAAAAATTATATATATATATATATATATATATATATATATATATATATATGGGCTAAGGACACAGCTCCCTGGAAAGATACTAGCCCAGGATGTGGGGGGCTCTGGAGTCTACCCCCACCACCCCAAAGTTCTATTGCTACAACGCTGCTATTGCTGCTAATATTACTATTATTAATAATAATGATGACAGGGATTTTTCCAAAGTCAATGAGGTAGATAAACTGAGAATCGCAGGGACCCAAGCACAAGGAACCTATCATCATGGGGAGAGGGGGGTCTCAGCTCCTAAGAGGAAATGGTGAGAGACTTCAGAAAGGAAAGATGGAAAATCGGGAGACCCAGGGAGGATTTCCTTCACCTCCAGTTGCCACAGCTATTAGTGGAAGGGAGAGGGCAGAACTGGGCTGGAAGGGACAGGGTCTTCCTCTAGACTAACATGGAGAACCAGACACAGAGCAGGCAACCACAAGATCCCAGGGAGCTATGGCAGAAAGGTTATGGCTCTTCCCTAGAAGTCTGTGGGAGCCCTGGGGAAAGGAGGTTGGACAGAGGCCCTTGGTCCTGAGAAGGCTTGATGCCCCAGGGTAGGGGAATGCCAGGACAGGTAGTGCGAATGGGTGGGTTGATGAACAGGGAGTCAGAAATGTATTTGTAAATGCAACTTTGTGGCAGCATAATTTACAATAGATAAAGGCAATCCATGTGTCCATTGCTGGTGGGTGGATGAGCAAAATGTCTCATACACACACACACACACACACACACACACACAATTTATCCCTTCAATTAGAACTACAAGCTGTGCAGTGGTGGCCCAAACCTTTAATCCCAGCACTCTGGAGGCAGAGGCAGGCGATCTCTGGGTTTGAGGCCAGCCTGGTCTACAGAGTGAGTTCCAGCACAGCCAGGGCTACACAGAAACCTTGTCTCAAAAAAAAAAAATCAAAAATATAATCATCATCATCATCATCATCATCATCATCATCTACATTGAGATTCTATCTCACCCCAGCATGCTGGAAGTCTTATATCAACTTGACACAAGATAAAGTCAGGGAACCTCAATTAACTCAATTAAAGAGTACCTCCATAAGATCATGCTACACACAGCCTATAGAGCATTTTCTTCATTAGTGATTGATGGGGATGGCCCAGCCCATGTGGGTGGGGCTGTCCCTGAGCTGCTGGTACTGTGTTCTATAAGAAAACAGGCTGACCAAGTCATGAGAATCAAGCCAGTAAGCAGCACCCTCCATAGCCTCTGCATCAGCTCCTGCCTCCAGGTTCCTGCCCTGAATGAGTTCTGCCCTCTCTGCTTTTGATGATGAGCTGATATATTTCACTGTGAGTGAAATAACCCTTTCCTCCCCAGCTTGCTTTTGGCCATGATGTTTCATCAAAGCAATGGTAACATTAAAATACCCCAGAGTCCAGATGACTATCAACAAATGCTAACAAATACTGTCGAGAGTGTGGAGAAGAAGAAACCTTATTCCCTGTTGGTGGGAGTATATACTGGTGTGCCCAGTATGGAAGCCTGTGTGGAATTTTTCCAAAAGACTAAAAATAGGACCAGCATATAACCCAGCTATATCACTCCAGGGTATAGACCGCAAAGACTCTAATTCAGCATACTGCAGAAATCCTTGGCCATCTATGTCCATTGCTGCTCTTCTCATGATAGCTAAGAAACGCCAGCAATAGACAGATGAATGTATGAAGATGTGCCAAATATACATGATGCCATTTATCCAACCACAGAGATTAATGAGATGGTGACATTTGCTGGGAAATGGATGGGTGGGTGGAGCTGGGAACTGTACTAACACCCAGACTCATACTCTCTCTTACACAAAGACCCTGCATTTTTTAGTGACTATATCTGTGTGACTACCTGTGCAAGGAAATTGTGAGAAAGGGGAACTAGCCGGAAGTGGGAAGGGGGTGGAGGAGAGGCATGATAAAGTAGGTTAGGAAAAAAAAAAAAAGAATGTTAAAAATTCTATAATAAAGTCATTTTAATGACAATTCAACAGCCATTTATAGCTGAATAAATGGAGATCAAATCCCCAACTGTGGGCAAGAATACCTGTAACCCAACCATTGAGGGGGTTATAAGAGGGATTCCTGGCCAACTAGCCTAAAAGGGGCAAAAAAAAAAAAAAAAAAAAAAAAANACTCCATGCTTAGAGGAAGACTCTGTCTCAGGGGAAAAAGGCAGCGAGTGCTAGAGCAACACACTCCGGCACAGAACGATGTGCATCCATACAGAGAGACGAGGAAATGCTGCACACACACACACACACACACACACACACACACACACACATGCACGCATGCTCCTTCTATTGTATGCATGTGTGAATAAGCCAGAGGCCAATGTTAGTTTTCCTCCATCTCTGTTCATCTGGGGCTTGCTGATGGGCCAGACCAGCAGGGCAGCGAGCACCAGGGACCATCGTCTCCACAGCACTACAGCGAAGCAGGTACAGGTACACAGACCCTCTTCACCTTTTCTCTTTTTTCTTTCTTTCTTTCTTTCTTTCTTTCTTTCTTTCTTTCTTTCTTTCTTTCTTTCTTTCTTTCTTTCTTTCTGTTGTTGTTGTTGTTGTTGTTGTTGTTGTTGTTTGTTTTTTTCGAGACAGGGTTTCTCTGTATAGCCCTGGCTGTCCTGGAACTCACTCTGTAGACCAGGCTGGCCTCAAACTCAGAAATCCGCCTGCCTCTGCCTCCCGAGTGCTGGGATTAAAGGCGTGTGCCACCACACCCGGCCCTCTCACCTTTTCTACACAGGTGTTGGGGGTAGAAGTTGGCTCTCTGTGCATGTGCGGCAAGTACTTTATCAACTAAGATTTTTCTATGTGTTCAAAAAACATTTTTAAAGAAGTCATAAGAAAAAAAAAATTGTTCCTTTAAAGGAGAGAAATCGCATCATGCTAAGTGAAAAGAAAAGAAAAAAAAAAAAAAAAAGGTCAACCCCAGGACACACTGTCTGAACACAATGCTGTCCGCATAGCAGGCGAATTCTGGCACACAGACAGAGAATGGTAGTTGCCAGGGGCTGCAGGAGGACGGGTGGGTGCTACGGTTTAGGTGGGAGTCCAAAACCCGCCTCTCAGATGCGATGGTGTTGCAGGAAAGAACTTAGGAGACATGATTGTGCCATGAGGGCTCATCCTGTATGAATGCAGTAGCACTCATATACAGGCAGGGAGGGGGCTTGACAAGGAAGACACTTGCCACCAAGCCTAATGATTCAAATTTGATACCCAGGACCCATCTGGCAGAAGTAGAAAGCTAACTCCTGCAAGTTGTCCTTTGACCTCCAAATGCATATTGTGGCACAGGCACACTTACACAGACGTGTACACGCACAAACTCAGCGAAATATTTTTTAAAGAGAGAGAGGGTTGAAGGGAGCTCTGCTCGCCATTTCATGTCCTGTCATCTCTTTAGCCAAGTCAGGACCCAGCACGCATTCCCTCTGGAGGAGACAGTAGCAGGATGCCATCTTGGAAGCAAGAAGTTCACAAGACTCTGGGTCTGCTGGCACGCTGATGTGAGATGGCCCAGCCTCCAGAACTATAAGAAAACACTTTCTGTTCTTTATGAATACCCAGGCTCTGATGTTTTGCAGCTCAAGCAGAATAAGACACAAGGAAGTGATTCATTCATAGGTGTAGAGCTTACATCTGAAAAGACAGACATGATTTTGGGAGATGAATATCAGTGACAGCTTGAATGTTCTTAAAGATGGCTGTCTGGGCAGCATGTGTACAGGTGTGTATTTGTATGCGTGCATGTATGTGTACATGTGTATGTATGTGCATGTGTATGCATGTGTTTATATGTATATTTGTATGTATGTATACATGCATGCATGTTTTATATATAAAAACTATTCTTTTTCTTGGCTACAGGGTGGTTCTTTTGTCTTACTTCTGTTTTGTTTAGTACTGGAATAGAGGAAGAAGGACCAGACTTTAAAAACCAATTATGTCGAATCCAAAAGAAACACCTGGAACTTTCTCTCGAATTGGCAAGTGGGTTCTCTAAATAGCACTTGTCTAAGTCTTCCCTTGAAAGTCTGTTTTCCACCCAAGGAAGATAAAATTATCTCCTAAGGAGTCAGACTCCACCACCGGCCCTGCTGGAGGATTGCGAGACTGACTCTGAAGTTCTCGCGCAGCTGGTGTGGTGAGGACAAGAAGGAACCACAGGAAAGAGGTTAAAGAGCTGCCCCGGAGCCCAGGTAGAATCAGAAGCCACACATTCTCTAAACCAAAAACTGACTGACAACAATTTCTGGGCAGCTTTTGAGTAGGAGAAGCCGACTTTGAAACGGTGGCAGTTCTGGGGCGTTGTGACGGATAGGCAAAATGGCTTCTTTAGGACCTGACACCTCCCTCCCAAACTTGGAACACATGGTTACTAAAATGAAGGCATAGCAAGCGTTTCATTCTTAGAAAACATTCCTGTCTATACTTCAAGTTGTCTGTTCCGGGGCTGGGGAGGTGGTAGCTGGGGAGGTGCCAGCTATGTTTCCTCAGTCACCCAAATGCCAGGTGCTATAGTTCGTATGTGACTCCCCAGCGATACAGAATCGGATTCGGGACTTGCTAAGACATCCAAAGGCCTATGCCCCCATGACTGAGTTATTGGGAGGATTGGTTAGCACTGTGAAGGTGGGTTTGGTATGAAAGCAAACCTCTCCCAGGCTTGCCTCTCAGCTTTCTTCCCTAGGACGACGCAGCAGCAAAACCCTTCTCAGTGCCAGTCACTTGCTCATGGATTTCTCAGCTTTGGGAACCATGAGCCAAATATATCCGTGTCCACTACAAATTGCTCAGGGACTCAGGTGTAGTGGCAGCAAACAGACCAGGACTCCAGGGAGTGCACAGGTCACAACCAAGCCCTATTAGCAACAGCTGACCAGCCTAAGGGAGCTGGCGACAGCCCACGCTCTCACCCTGACTGGAACCACCCCCAAGTTCAATTTCTGTTGCTGTGATGAATACCATGGCCGGTAGCAGCTTGGGGCAGAAAGGGTTTATCTCATCTTTAGAGCTTAAAGTCCATCAAGAAGGAGAGTCAGAGGAGGAACTCCAGGCAAGAACTGAAGCAGGGGCCATGGAGGAACACCATTAACTGGCCTGCTTCCCATGGCTTACTCAGCCTGTATTCTTTTTTTTTTTTTTTTTTTTTTTTTTTTTTTTTTTTTTTTTTTTTTTTTTTTTTTTAATTATTATTATTATTTTCTTTATTTACATTTCAAATGCTATCCCGAAAGATTCCCATACCCCTCCCCCCACCTCTGTTCCCCTACCCACCCACTCCCACTACTTGGCCCAGGCCTTGCCTTGTGCTAGGTCATATGGAGTTTGGAAGACCAAGGAGCCTCTATTCCCACTGATGGCCGATTAGGTCATCTTTTGCTACAAATGCAGCTAGAAACACAAACCCAGGGGGTACTAGTTAGTTCCTGTTGTTGTTCCACCTACAGGGTTGCAGCCCCCTTCAGGTACTTGGGTACTTTCTCTAGTTCCTGCATTGGGGACCCTGTGTTCCATCCAGTCGCTGGCTGTGATCATCCATTTCGGTGTTTACCAGGCACTGGCGTAGCCTCACAAGAGGCCACAGTATCAGGGTCCCTTCAGCAGTATCTTGCCGGCATGAGCATGAGCATTAGTATCTAGGTTTGGTGGCTGATGATGGGATGGACTCCGAATGGGGTCCTCTCTGGATAGTCCATCCCTTCATCCCAGCTCCAAACTTGTATTCTTATATGACTCAGGACCATATACCCAGGGGTGGCACTGGCCACAGTGAGTTGGGCCCTCCCGCATCAATCATTATTCAAAAAACAATGCTCTACAGACTTGCCTACAGGCCCGTCTGATGGAGGCAATTCCTCAGCTGGTGTCCTGTCTTCCCAGATGACCTGCTTCTATCAAGTTGACAACAAACCAGCCAAAACTATCTAGCACAATTAGCACCAATCATTTTCTGTAATTATCTGGACAGATCCACCTCATGATCAGGAAAAGGTGTTGGTTACAGAAAGCTGAGTGCAGTGCTCTATAGAAATCTCCCTGGGCTTTATGCTCTGTGACACACGGAATTTGCATATGCAAAGCATATGTCAGGTATGGGGTTTCTTTCTGACCTGCTATCCTGACATTACCTCTGTCTCACCAACTGGCTGATGATGCGAATGTCTTTCCCCCATGAGCCTTTGCAACACTGTTAAGCAAACCGAGGCCTCTTGAGCTTCTTCCCTGTACCTGGGTAGTCATCCCCGTCAAAATGAGCGGCCTGTTTAGTAACTAGAGTTGACAGCAGGGTGGGGGCAGGAATTGGCTCTCTTAGACTTTCGAGTTATTTTTCTCTTGTGGTAAAACACCATGACCAAGGCAACTTGTGGTTTGTTGGGGCTTAAGGTTTTGGAGGGATAAGCGTCCGTCATCACCATGGTGGGGAGGCTGGCAGCAGACAGTAGGTGTGGGGCAGCAAGCTGAGAGCTCGCATCTTAGACTATAAGTGGGAAGCAGAAAGCGTAAACAGGGAGTTGAGGGGTGCAGGAGGGACATTAGAACTTCAAAGCTTGCCCCAAGTGACACACTTGGAAGCAAGGCCACACCTCCAAAGTCTCTCCAGTGTCACCAACTGGGCACCAAGTATCCAACTACCCAAGAATATGGGGGACTTTGCATTCAAACCACCAGTTTGTAAATCGTTTAGGTGCCATACTGTGCCCTGCTATATAACAATCAGACAGGACCTCCCTTCCCTGTCTCTACTCATTGGTATTTACTCTGTGCATTTTGTCATTTAATTGGTCCCAGAGGAATTCCCCATTCGAGGCTTTCGGAGTACACTTTCATTACTGGTATTCTGAGTCACAGTGTTCTTCCTCCCTGGTTCTGTGACCTCATTCACTAGACCACATTCCTGAATGAAAAATGAGGTTTCCCCAGCCTCCATAAAAGTCTCTGCTTAGCCTTGACCTACACAAGGGCAGGCTCTCCCCACAAGTACTGCCTCCATCACAAGAAACAGAATGACCAAGAACTGCAGGGACACCCCCCCCCAACCCCCGTGCAGCCTCCCTACCTGCCCAGAAAGCAGGGTGGCTCTGCCTAGCTTGGACCTAACTAACCCCAGGAATAGCATGGCTAGGGCCACATCTCTAGAAGGTTCCCATGTCAGTGAGCACACATCCCTTAGACTGTTTCTGTGAGCGACACATTTAAAGCAGTTTCTAGACAGACCCATTCAGTATGAAATCCCACTGGGTGCATTGTTGTGCCAAGGAAATAATGCAGAAGATATGGGTGGTCCCTGCTTTGTCCTTTATTTCCAAACTGTATTGCAGAGCACTTGAAATGACTAAGGTTACAAGTAATACTGCTCCTTCGGGGTTCTGGGTACCTGGAGGGAGTCTCCCTTTCAGTTTCCGTGAATTCCAAGTCATGGAGCTGTCAACATCCTCTGTGGAAAATGCAGAGAACTCTACACACTCTGTTCTCTCAGCAAAGGCATGGAATCTGAAACACAAAATGGGTTCTGGATCAGGCATGTGCCTAGCGGTTCTCTCAGTCAATTTGCCGTCTCTGGTGCTCCAAATCTTGATTTATTTTGATTGGTTTTCTCAGAATTGGGTCTCACTAGGTTGCTCTATTAGACCTGAAATTCTGGCCTCAAGCAATCCTCCTGCCTCCACTCCCAAGTAGCTGGGACTACAGGTGCACAGCTCTCTGCCCACTGCCAAGTCTCTTAACTTTAACTGCATTCTCTGATTCCTCTATGCCTTGTCTTGTCAGCTCCCACAATCAAGAGTCAGGCAGAGGAGGCAGCTTAGTGGGTAGTGTGTGTGTTTAAGCAAGCTTGGGGACCCGAGTTCAGATCCCCAGCACCTTCATTAGAGCCAGGCGTGGGCAGCATGTGTCCGTGATCCCAGCACTGGTGACACAGGGACAGACAGATCCCTGGAGCTTGATGGACAGATGGCCCAACTAAATCAGTGAGTTTCAAGTTCAGTGAGAGGCTCTGTCTTAGAAAATAAGGCGGCAAGTAACCGGGGTGGGNGGGGGGTGGGGGGGTGGGGGGACTCAGCACTGACCTCCATGATTGCCCGCATGCACACACGCGAACACACAAGAGTGGTTTGAGATTTTCCATGGTGGTGTGGTTTCCCACTATAATAATTAGCTCAACCAAATGGCATTTCTTGATCCTATGAAAACGATAGTTTGTGGGGTCTCTAAGTCTCTATCACATCCACACTGTTTTGATGGCCCAGGCATCAAGTGAAGGAGCCCACTAGCAACCATTAGCATTACCGAGCATTGAAAGCTGGGGATACAGATGGCCTCAACTAATTTGGGTATTGCTGAGTGGCCGCAGTCAGCTGTAACTCAGCAAACACATTTCTTGAGCTTAAGAGCTAATGAAAAGAATTCCTGTGCGGGCAAGTTTTGGGAGCCTGCCAGCTCAAAGTGTGGTCCAAGGAACATCAGCAGTGTCACCTGGGAGCTGGTGAGATCCAAGATCCATCCCAGGCCCCTGCCTGGACCTGCTGAGTCAGAGCACAAGTTTAATAAGATCCCTAGAGGACCCATGTGTACAGCAAAGCTTGCAGCTTGCTGGTATGGGGCAAGGTGATGAGCTAATCTCTCTCTTTTTTTCTCTTTCTTTTTCCTCCTTTTGGGCAGTGCTGGAGATGGCACACAGGCCCTCACAGACACCAGCGAGGCACTCTGGGCTACATCCTCAGCCCCTAAGTGCTCCTGGAACCCCTTAACTGTAACCCAGAAAGTCAAGTGATAGGACATTAGCTTGATTGACAGAGGAAGTCTCTGTCAATCACCCCTGTTTGTCACTGCTAATTAGACTCTGGGAATCCTGAGGGACCACTTGGAGCTTGTCTAAAGTAGTGAACTAAAAGTGTGAGTGACCTCAGGCCTCTTGGACTGTGGAAAGGTTGTCATTTTCCTAAAGAACTCTGGGTGAGATTGTCATAGTGACTTGGTGGCAGTGAACAAGACTGCCTCATTCCTGTGGCCTGTTCAGAGACCAGGACACCAGCCTTGCTATGCCTGGGCCCTGTAGACATTGTCTAGAGCAGAAATGTCCAGCTCGCTCCCTTTAATGACTGCCTGACAGGGCAAGGTGTGCGTGTGTGTGTGTGTGTGTGTGTGTGTGTGTGTGTGTGTGTGTGTTGGGGGTTGGGGAACAGATGAAGTCTGTCCTGGCCCTGAACTCCAAGTACTGAGGCCTTGGGTGTCCAGAACTTTCTACTCTCTAATCTCTTCTCCAGATTGGAAAGAGAACGGGGTAGAAGTTTCCCCTAATGGGGAGAGGCACCATTAAGAAAGGCTCTTTAGAGGATATTGTTAGACCTCAGCACCCATACCCACCCTGTGCTTCCACACAAGCACAGCCTTGGATACTGTGATGGAGGGAATCCATTCAGCTGAGCCCAGGACCCAGGCAGCCTGCGAGCTCAGACCAGAACGACGCACTGTGTCCAGTTGGCTAGTCAGTGTGCTCTACCTGGGCCCAACAGCCCAGGGCACAAAGTTACAACAGATGGCATGGTGTGTCTGACCCCACAACACAGCAATCAGGAGCACCAAGGGTTGTGTGTCCAGCTCACTCGTGAAGGCCCAGAGCATGCAGAGAGGATGGTATGTCTCCAGCTGACTGTTTTATGTAAACCCACCACTGTGCAAAGGATGAACAGTGACAGAGTCAACGTGATTGTAGTAGCGTGCTGTTCCCTGGGCACTGAACCTCCTAGAAAATGTTCTCTAGGAGAGAGGAGGCAGGTACAAGCCAGAGAAGGAATCCTGTCAGCTGTCTTTCTCTCTACCCTAGAGAAAGTGGATGAAGACATTGTGCTCGCCCCTACCCCCATTCCCTTTTATGTATTTGGACATGCTCAGGATGCCAGATTCAAAGCCTTATGCCTTGTGATTTCAAATTGTTTGAAAAGCTTCCAGGGTGGTGAGCTCAGACTCTGTTACACAGGAAGAGTCCTGACCCTCTTCAGACATGGGAAATCAGGATTCCTGGGGCTGTGAGTGAAGAACTGCATTTCCACCAACTCTATTAGGCAAACTGGTGGGTGAAAAGGTTTATTTCCACCAACTCTATTAGGCAAGCTGCTTTATTTTCAGCTGGCCGTTGGTGTCAATAAAGACCAAGTCCAGGCCTCCATATCGCCAATTCCCTCTCAAAAAGCCTGAATGTTTCAAAAGTCTAGCTACTGTGAACAATGGCCATGAGCTAGGGATACAGAGTGAGCTCCAGTTGTCAGTGTCTGCCCCTGGCTTGAGAATGGCCCTCGGTGGAGAGCCCAGTCCTTGTTGTTTCTAGGATTTATTAGCTGACTGGGAAGGCAGCATCTCCAGTCTGCAAGACCTCAAGAGCTCAATAGAGGAGAACCGTACTGCTGCATGACAAAGGAAAGGGTTCACAGACCATGGTGACTATACACCATAACATAGTGGGTAAACATCTAGACTGTGAGTGGACCACCCACTCTCGGGTCCTCTCAAGTCCACCGTCTGCCTACCTGCTGTGGGTCTTGGTGCTCAGATCTTTTAGGAAAGCTATGGTTTCTTCTCCTCTGGCATTGAAGGACACTGTGCAGACTGGATATGGGATCTCCAGAACCCCTGTTAGTAGAAGCTTCTGGGACTCCTGCGGGACATCCCCCACCACAAAGTAGTAGATGGCGTCGATCTGCAAGACAGAGGTGCCAATGGCACTGGCTTGTTATTACCCCCATATACCACAGCCCTGCACCAGACTGGGCAGCAACACATTTTCTGATTGCTGCAGAAAAGAGAGGACAGAAAGAAGAGAAGCTGTGCTCAGTGCTCTGTGATGACACAGGGAAAGAAAGTCGGCAAGTGAGTCATTCAAGAGTGTCTCTTGACAGTGGCTGTGGTCCTTGGGTGCTCCACAAAGAAGAATGTACTTGGCAGATTTGGAGAGTAGCTGCCTTTGGGCCCACAGGTACAAGACAGGAGAGGAAAGGTTGTTTTCAAGTCAAGAAGCAAAGGAAGTTTTGGCCTAACTTTCCAAGGTGGTGCCAGAATTCTGCAGCAGACTCATCCACTGTCAGTCTGAGTCAGGATGCAGGAAAGAGGGTGCATTGCCCCTGGTTCCTCCTCTGTTCTCTTCACATGCCTGGGGGGCTAAGACTGCCCTCACTTCGTGGAAAGCCAGAGAAGGATGCGCCTGCCTGGCCCTAGTGCACACAGCCTTGCCAGAAGAGAATGGGGAATGGGCAATCCATCCAACACACACACAAGCATACCCACATACTACATACCACACATACATACATACATACATACATACATACATACATACAACACACATACACACAGCACACATTCAAATACACACACTGTATGCACTGCACATATGGACACACCACATACCATGACAACACACACACATATCTAATAAACGTACCACATGTCACTAACATATGCCAAACACAACACATATACTATGTACCACCCCTGATATATACATCATACTACACAAACAAACACTACAGCCCCTATATAGACCATAATACACACACCATACCATATATTATACTACACACACACACACACACACACACACACAAACACCACACCATACATAAACACCATATCCCATAGACACCACTCATTATACACACATACACACACCATACTACACATCCACCACACATTACACCCACCCACACCATACATACCACACACAACACACATACACACACACACCATACTATACATACACCACACACTATACCCACCCACGCCATACATACTACACACAACACACAAACACACATACTACATGAGGACCTAGAGATGGGGAGGGTTGTGCCAGAAGCCTCTGACAGGGTGCGTCAGTGCTCTGGCAGTGGCCCAAGATACCGAAACTTTTTTTTTTCTTTTTAAGAAAGCAACATGTTTATTCATCTCATATAATAAAAGAGATTAAATCCACTGTTCTCAAACTTTCTATAAAGAAAATAGTAGGCATGCACTGTTAAATGGGCAAATGCTATAAGGTACCAAAGGCAGAAACAAGGACAGAGCTGACTTCATGATGTAGAGGGGACAGGGGAGCTGGAAACATTTCATAATTTAGTGCTGCGATGCTAAATCAAACAGAGAGCTTCAAAGAAAAGTAATACCTCAAAAATCTAAAAGAAAAACTAGCACATTTTCTAGGCCATCATATACAGAAAGCAATATACTCATAAGCAAAGTTTTTCCTGGGAATGGTTTAGCATTTGTTAGTTACCTTGTGATACTGAAACTCTTATGCAGGGATGCTTTCCCCTGGAGATGTCATTGAGCTGAAAACTGCCTTTACTGCATCGTGGTGTTCAGCCGAAAGCTCCTGCAATTTATTCCACAAAAAAATAGAATGCTAAGGGGCTGGAGAGATGGCTCAGTGGTTAAGAGCACCAACTGTTCTTCCAGAAGTCCTGAGTTCAATTCCCAGCAGACACATATGGCTCACAACTGTCTGTAATGGGATCCAATGCCCTCTTCTGGTGTGTCTGAAGAGAGCAACAGTGTAGACACATACATAAAATAAGGTCTGGGGAGATGGTTCAGTCTATAGTGTGCTTGCAACTCAAACAAGGACCTGAATTCCATCCCTAGCACCCTTGTAAAAGCCAGGCTCAGTGGTGAGTGCTATAGTCTCAATGCTGGGGATACAAAATTGGGGGACCCCTGGGGATCACTGAACAGATAGTCTAGTCAATAATAGAGCTCCAGGTACACACAAACACACACACACACACACACACACACACACACACACACGGATGGCACCTTTATGTCACATTTCATGGCAACCTGCATTCTGCCCACATGAAGAGACCTCGGCATGTTCCTCACATCAGCTTTGGAAGGAGGAAAAGAAAGAGACAGACAGGGAGCAGCAGTCACGTCTCCTGCTACCCTCTCTGACCCCTGCCCAAGCCCGCTCTCATCTCAAAGCCTCAGGCATACAATCTTCCTCAAGAAACTAACCAGAGAGCACCCTGACACACAGCAGGGAATCCAGCGAAGACTGCCTCTCCCTCCATTCACAGTAACACTGCAGCATTTGAAGTCTGCTCCATGTCTCTGGACCTAACGCTTCGATCTTCCTCTACTCTCTGACAGCCCTTCCCTTCTTTGAACCGTTTTGACTTTCTGATTTCCTTCACGGTAGTGACTCCTTCTTATGTCAGTAATGGGATGAACTCCAGTTGGCTTCTCAGGTGCCTCCTAACGACTGGACCATCACTTGCTATCTGCCCTTGCAGGTTCTGGGGTCTGAATTCCACCCGTTGTTCCCACCAGAGCCCTGTATGGCTTAGCAAACTCACCTGCTTCATCCAGCACCACCCACTTCTCTCCAGTTGAAAATAGCAAACCTCAGTTCCACCCCACCTGTTCAGGACCAGAACTCCTTGGACCTACGCCTAGCCCCCAAACTCAACCATGTTGACAGTATTTCCTTTTCATGCCTTTGCTGTCTGAGAGACATTTTGAGATCCCTGGCTAGGCATCAGGGACACAGTGGAAAATGTTTACACCTGTTCAAACTGTTCCGGGGAAGCAAGCAAGATATCAGTTTTACAGACAGCCTGGCACTCAGGAGGGCAAGACCCTTATAAGATTAGGAAAGTCTATCTTTAATTCACTCATTTACTCTCCCTGGTAAATATGATCCTTTAAAAACCCCAAATCTGAACAGGTGCCTACTGGGTACACAAAACAGAGACTGGGATAAACAAAAACAGAAATCCGGGCATCCCGAGGGACAGGAGGGCCCTGAAAGCAGAGACAAAACTCTTCAGGACTTGGACAACCAAGACCGCGGACTCTGCTGAACAGCCCTTTGCTTCCCAGAGGTCCTTTATACTCTGCGTCTGCAGATTTCCTGCTGGTACTGTGGAAACCTGTGCTGACCACCACGGCTGGGGCCTCCCTCACCTGCCAAACGTCTCCTCAGTAGCTTGCACACTGCCCGTCCTGTGAGCCAGGTCTCTGCACAGGATACAGTGATAACTCAGGCTTTGATTGCGTCTGCAATCGCTAGTTTTGGAGATGTGATTTAAACAGACTCCATGTTCTGCCAGGGCTCCTCTGAGACCCAGAGAATTGTGCTCAGTGCTCCGTTCTTGCTCACTCTTTCAGGTTACTAAGCCCAGCACTGAATGTGGCCAATGGCCTCCTCCACCCATGGGTTCCGAACAATACTGGCTTCTGTGTTGTTTTCGAATATTGGTGTTTCTGGGTTTCAGGGCCCACGGTTGGAAGAAGACAACCCTAAGCATGTTGCCATCAGTAGGAAAGGTCTACATGGTTATTGTCACTTGTCCAAGTGCCTTGACATTTAGGACTTTTTTTTTTTTTTTTAGTTTTCCGAGACAGGGTTTCTCTGTGTATCCCTGGCTGTCCTGGAACTCACTCTGTAGACCAGGCTGGCCTCCAACTCAGAAATCCATCTGCCTCTGCCTCCCAAGTGCTGGGATTAAAGGCGTGTGCCACCACTGCCCGACAGGACTTTTCTATTCCTATTGAGTTATGTGAATTAACTGGAACTCTCTGGGGTGGTTATGAGGGGCATGGAGCAGAGGAACGGGACCTAAGGGAACACACACTGCGTTTTACTCTTACAAGACAAAGTGTGCACAAGACAGATGCAATTACTAGAATTTTCCTTGAGATCACCCACAGGTATTGGTGAAGGACTTCTGTGGTCTATATATGCTTTGAATGTGCTCAAGGCCACAGGTCAATTGTGGTGGACAGTGCCTGCTGGCACCTTTCTTAGTTCCTCTTCTAAAGGACGGCCTGGCACTCAGTGGGTTGTTCGTATTTTTTAAGACGGGAATGAACCCAGGGAAAGTAAAGGAAGGAAGCAAGGGTATCTGAGGATTGGAGTCTGATCAAGTCTGACCACTCGATACTGGCCAGAGTCAGCAGTGATCAATCTGATCAAGTCTGACCACTCGATACTGGCCAGAGTCAGCAGTGATCAATAGTCAAGTCCACAAAGAAATAGCGCGCTTGTGTGTGCATGCACACACCCACAGCCACACCCATAGCCACACATCCAAAGCCTGGGAAACATTCCATTTTGAATGCTTAGTAAAATCCAAACACTTGGAATTTTGCAGATGTCAAAACAGACTTGAAGGGCTAAAGAACAAAGTGGTTTGTGTTTGGTTCTTCTTTAATGAAAAACACATGCTCAGCTGGCTTTTCGAGGAAAAACAAAAAAGAATTCACAATTTCAAACCATCACCTTAGTTATGATAAACTTAGACTGGTGGCCAATGGGGGTGTGCCAGCATTTACTTATTTATTTACTTATTTTATACTTATTTATTTTCAGTTACATAAGATTGAAACCTACAGAGACTCTCATTTTCCAGAATAGAGGAAGCAAATATTTAGCATCTATATCTCAAAGGCAAGCAGACCTCCCCTCCCTCTCCCCACTCCCCTCCCTCCCCCCTCAAAGAGTTGAGATTGACTACAGAATCCCTTCCATCCAGAGAAATTTCTTGCCATTATATCATTCTCTTAAAGAGCCTCATCACCAGGGTCATTCAGAGAAACAGACCTTGTGGCAGAAAAACATGAGGAAAATGTTCACTTCTCTCAGGAAAAATGTTATCAAAGGTCCCTAGCAAAAACCGTATACCAACCGGGCGTGGTGGCACACGCCTTTAATCCCAGCACTTGGAGGCAGAGGCAGGCGAATTTCTGAGTTCGAGGCCAGCCTGGTCTACAAAGTGAGTTTCAGGACAGTCAGGACTATACAGAGAAACTCTGTCTTGAAAAACCAAAAACCAAAAACCAACCAAACAAACAAACAAAAACTGTATACCAGTGCATTCAAATGCGGGGGGGTGGGGGGTGGGATGCAGGTTTCATTTCTGTGGCAGTCATAAAATAGCTTGACAGAGATCAACTTAGATGAGAAAGTCATCACAGTCCCTGGTTACAGCCCCTCACTGCAAAGGAGTCACAATGACAGAGCTTGAAGTAGCTGGTCACATGACATCCACAGTATGAGCCGAGACAAATGAACACATGCATGCTGTCTTAGTCAGGGTTTCTATTCCTGCACAAACATCACGACCAAGAAGCAAGTTGGGGAGGAAAGGGTTTATTCGGTTTACACTTCCACATTGCTGTTCATTACTGAAGAAGTCAGGACTGGAACTCAAGCAGGTCAGGGAGCAGGAGCTGATGCAGAAGCCATGGAGGGATGTTCTTTACTGGCTTGCTTCCTCTGGCTTGCTCAGCCTGCTCTCTTATAGAACCCAAGACTACCAGCCCAGAGATGATCCCACCCACAAGGGGCCCTCCCCACTTGGTCACTAACTGAGAAAATGCCCTGCAGCTGGATCTCATGGAGGCATTTCCCCAACTGAAGCTCCTTTCTCTGTGATAACTCCAGCTGTGCCAAGTTGACAAAAAATTAGCCAGTACACATGCTCACTTGCTTGTGCTGGGCTTGGTTTCTTCACTCTTGTACAGTTCAGCACCCCAAGCCTAGGCAACGGTGCTGCCCATGGTGGGCTGGATCTTCCCATATCAACTAAGACAATCCCCAAAAGACATGGCCACGAGCACAACCCAGTGTAGACAATTCCTCATTGAGATTCTCTTTTCAGGTGGTTCCATGTTGTGTCAAGTTGACAATTAATGCTGACTGACATCACACAAGGCTCATCATCATCGGCTTGAATACACATAACAGATCTAGCTATGAAGAGAAGGAGCTGGGAAAGATCCAGAGCATGGGTGCTAGGGAAACTCTATTTCCTTGTTTTGGTGGGAGTCTCTCAGTCTCTCTGTTTCCTATAAATGGAGATTCTTTAATCAGCAGAAGGGCAAGAACAGAACTAATGTGTTAGAGATTTACAGACTGGCCACACTCCTATGTGTTCTCTTTGAACTAGCTGCATAACGGTCTGTCCTTATGTAGGCCCTACTAACCCTGGAGAAAAGCTTAGGTTAGCTCACTGGGCAGGTATGGGCGACCCATTTTGGTTGCTCCAACTCTGCCATCACCAAGTCCCTGAAGCCTGGAGCCTACTTCTGGACTGGTTGTGAGCTCAAGACTGAACGGAATTACGCTTTAGGGACTGCTGGCTAGTTGGTTTTGTCAACTAGTCACAATCTAGAGTCACCAGGGAAGAACCACTCAATGAAGGATTGGCCCAGAGCAGGTTGGCCAGGGACATATCTGTGGATGATTCTTCTGATTGCATTCACTGATATAGGAAGACCCAGTTACAAGTGCATGACGTCATCCTCTGGGTTTTGGTCCTCTCTCTTTCCCTCCCTCCCTCCCTCCCTCCCTCCTCTCCCTCCCCCTCCACCCTTCTTTCCTTTTTCTCTCCCTTCCCTCCTCCCCTCCCCTTCCCTCTCTTTCTCCCTCTCCCTTTCCCTCTGCCCTTGACTGCAGGTGTAATGTCACCAGCTCCCTCAAGCTCCTACTGCTGTGATATTCCCACTATGATGACTGTAACCGGGAACCAACCATCAGAAATAAACCATCTGCCCACACACAATTTGCTTTTGCTCGGGGTATGTTACCATAGCAACCAGACAGGAAACTAAGGCAGGTACTCTCAATGATGATGCTCGAGTTTCCCTGAGGAGCAACTAGGAGGAGGCCTGGACCATCAGTGTGGAGACACAGAGAGTATACAGTTAGGCTTGAAGCCACCTTGGTGACCTGGGCCAGCCATGGATACACACTTACGGTTTTGTCTTTCCCAGCTTCCAGCAGAGCATCCAGGCAGCTAACCTCTCTCACAGGCATTGGCTCAAAAGTCATTTTCTCAATCCAGCTGATGGCAGCAGCTATAGAGTACTCAGTCACGAGGATGGCACACTCCTGCCATTTCACCAGCTCTGTGGAAACCCTGAAAGGGATCATAGTCACCAGACAGTGATTAACGCCACCATGGGAGTGTCGGCCTTCAGTGTCAACCAGAAGTCACCCGGGAGAGAAGGGAAACCAAGCTGCCAGTTCTTCAAGAGTCATCGAGAAAACGTGTGAGGCAGTGCAGACACGCCTGTCCTGTTTGGGCAGGTATACCAAGGATCTAATACCTAATGTATTAGATCCTTGACCTCCTGCAGGCATGGTGACCAGGAGACATAGCTGGAGTGGCATGGGACAGAAAAAAAGGTACAAGTGTTAACTAGTGCTTTAAAAACATTATTAGAGGAGCCCAGAGTCTTCTGTGTTGGATGAAGAAAGGAAGCAGGAGAGAGTTGGGTTCTTTTGGGCAGGGATAGTGTGAGGACAAGATATAGCTACGAGTGTCTCCTGGTTTCAATGGTTGATCCATTAGGATTCGCCACCAGAGGATTTAGATTTAATAAGGTTTTATAAGATTAGAATTTTAGTTGCTGTGCCCAACAATTGAGTTACCATTGTTTCTGAACTAAGTTTGTGTTGTGTTTTCCTTCATGCCGTGGTTTGTTCGGGTTCAAGAGAGAAAGGTATGGTGGCAAAGCATGGGTTTGCCTGAGGTGCACCACAAAGGCCATGGGGGATTTGAAGCACAGGGTCGGTGTGGTAGCAACCCACCAGTGGGAACCTAGAGAGCTGGGTGGAGAGATTTTGGAGCTCTAAGTCAGTGTCTCCATGAGATAAAATCAGGTCGGCCATTGCCCGCCAGTGCATGGTGGGCCAGGCCACAGGAGGCAGAGAGTTGCCTGCACAAGCACAGGAACATGCCAGTTCATTTTTAATATTTCCTGCGACAGGTGACGAACCAACATGTTTGGTAGAATCCACTAGAAATGTAAGATTATTAGCCTGAGTGTTAGTTTTGCTTGTTTGTGTTTGTTTTTGTTTTTTCGAGACAGGGTTTCTTTGTATAGCCCTGGCTGTCCTGGAACTCACTTTGTAGACCAGGCTGGCCTCGAACTCAGAAATCCGCCTGTCTCTGCCTCCCAAGTGCTGGGATTAAAGGTGTGTGCCACCATAGTAAGTGGGTAGCTGAGTAGTGCTGAGATGAGTCACGTGAGACAAGTCACATGGACTCAAGGGCAGGAATTGAAACAAGAAACTGCTGGCAGGCTCAGAGGTCCCCTGCTGTGGGAAGTACAGGCTGCTCTGAGTCAGAGAGCTGTAGAATGGAAGTTGCCTACTTCTTGGGGCAGAGATTGATTGAACTGTGAATTTATAAAATTGGGATTATTTGCATATATATATATATATATATATATATATATATATATATTCTGTCTGAATAACATGGGGAATTTCTCCTACAGTGCGGAACTAGGATAGGGAAAATTAGTCGCCGACTTGAAGTAGATGGGCAGTGACCAGGTATTAATAAAATAAATGTCTGTGGCTCCAGGCAGAGAACCGAACAGATAGATGGTATAAGGGTACATTGCTCTAATACGTCTTAACCAGATACTCAAATTCTGTCTAATGTGGCCTCCATGGGAATTCTTGGTTATTATCCTGCCTGACAAGATATAAAAGGCCTAAGAATAGGCACATGCAGTATTTTAGTTTACCTCATGTGTTTTGGATTGTTTTAACTTTCAAAATGGGTGTGATGTTGAGTTTTGTGGTTACGTTATGTTAAGTTTTTTTCTGGTTACTGGCTCAAGGGTATGCTGATTTGGGAGAAAGGTTTTGTCTTTGCAATTTTAGGAAAGGTGATTAGTGTCTATACACCTTCCAGAGTAATATGGGTCAGATTTGATAGAAGGAGACCCCCTGAAGAAATAGATTCCACAAAATCAAACAAAAAGATTATCTTGATGATACTAAAATTTTGTTTTGAGATTTGTATATTACAGAATATACTGCCTTAATGAGTCTTCGCTTGAACTTCAGATGTCTTGGACTTTCAGACACACACACACACACACACACACACATGCGCATCCACACAGGATGTGGATCCAGTCAAGACACAGACATCAGAGACTAAATCAATCATTGGTGTGGCCTTCTTAAGGTCAACCAACTCTCCTATTTTCCCTACCCCAACCCCGCCCTTCAAAATATCTCAATGCCCATATTCAGCTTGAAGAAATTATCAAGAGTCATGGACCCAGTTCCCTCGACTTTGGGGCTGGAGGGGGTTATTACAGGTTGTCTTTCTAGGGAATATGAAAATGGTCATAATTAGAACAAGGAAGAATAGCTAGAATTGATTGCATAGCCATAATCTCATTTGGTAGTGTTGTAACCCCCGAAATACTGATACTAGAGATACTCCAGTGTTGTGGACAGTTTGCCTCTGCGTTCCCAGACAGAGGCTCCCATCCTCCCTCCCACCACAGCAAGCACAATGTGCAGACAGCTGGTCTGTGCTGCGCCCTCCTGCAGCAGCCAGGGCATCCCTCCTCCTCCCCTAGCATTAGAAGGGTACTACCCATAAAATTCCCCTGCCTCTGCATCTCAAAAAAACCCAACACTCCTGCTGATAAAGCAGCAAAACTCTAGGTGCCTGTCCTTGAGACCTTAGAGGAATAACTAGCTGAAGGGAGACACGTGGAAAAAAGGAAACAGAGGTCAGGTCACAGATAGTTACAACTGGGAGTGGCCATAAAATTAGTCCTTGAACCGACACCCATTATCCGCCTCCTCGTCAGTGCTATGCCACCCTCTACTCCCCTTCTCTGTGAATATTTATGCTATTCCTATGTATATAAGCCCAATGTTTTCTGGACTTGGTTGCTTGCCAGGATTCACACAGTGAGTGCTAGGTGGGCAAACTGAGTTTGAACTTGAAACAGTAGAAGACTCTTTTTCAAGTTGCAGTGGACTTCAAAATTATTTTATTTATTTATTTATTTATTTATTATATGTAAGTACACTGTAGCTATCTTCAGGCACTCCAGAAGAGGGCATCAGATCTTGTTATGGGTGGTTGTGAGCCACCATGTGGTTGCTGGGATTTGAACTCCGGACCTTCAGAAGAGCAGTCGGCGGGTGCTCTTACCCACTGAGCCATCTCACCAGCCCCGGACTTCAAAATTCTTGGTCTGGGTTTCCCATGGATTCAGGGCACAGCAGTAGAAATCTTTTTAATTGTTACTAAGCTGAAGTCATAGTTTCTTGGTTTTGGTACAGAACTTATTTTGATGCAAGATGATTAAGCCTGTGAGTTAAGGGCCAAATAGCAAATTCATGGCTCTGAGTTTATCGTTAGAATGTTTCCAGAGATTTTAATTAGAAATAGCTGAGAGTAGTTAACGGAGAACAGTCCAGGTTACTTTACATAGATAGGTGGTTCTCAAAAACAGAAATCCACAGAATGTGACATTTAATGTTACTCATTCACTTGTTGAGACAAATCTGCTCCTCACAGCTTCCCATTTGTGGATTCAAAGAAGAAGCTGAGCATCTCACCTCCAGGTGAGGCTGCACATTGTGTCTAGGTGGCCACTGGGCAGAAATTGCCTATCTCTCCTACAGACCTCTACTGTTCTTGAAAGGACACAATTTATAGGTTAGGACAGCTTAGTTCTGCTGAGAATAAGCTAGTCCTTAGTATTCCTGTTATCTCTAAGGTCTGTCCGAAGATCCTGGGCCAGAAGGCTGAAGACATGCTCAATCTTCCTGTCTTACTGGGGCTGTATAGATAGGCAACTGTCTCTACAGTTTGTCTCAGTTCTGGAAGCTGTGTTAGGCTTCCTATATATTTTTAGTTAATGTTGGTCATTCTCAGATTTCTGACAGGGTTGAAAAACTACTTACAGTCTCTTAGCCAACCCAGGCTATTTACTGTGAGAGAACAGATTTGAGAGGATGGTTTTCAGATGGCATACAGTCTAAGGCCAAGACATAAGTCAAGGTAGAATCATAAGTCTTTTAAGTTAGGATGGATGACAATGTTCTATCTTAATGATATAAATGATGGACTGGGTGTTAGGTCTATCTCATACTTTATAAATTACAAAATGATAATAGTTGTGCTCTATTTATATTTGAGAGAAAGGTTTTGTTATTTATTAGAAAAGAAAGGGGGAAGTGTGTGGAAGGGTCTGATGATGCTCTTTGTATTTTGATACTAATCCCGTTCTCCTGGGAGGGGTTTCAGAAAAGGAAAGAGCCACTACTCAGGTGGTTTCTTGGAACCAATCCCCAATGAATAAAGGAGCCAATCACTAAAAAAAAAAGAGAGAGAAGGGGATGGGGTGAGGGGAGGGTGAGTTAGTAAACTGTCTGCTGTCCAAGCGTGAGGACCAAGTAAGGATCTCTGGTACCCACATAAAGAAGGCAACCTCATCAGCATAACTGACATCCTAAATGTGGGGAGGTAGAGACAGGAGCATCTCCAGGGCCTGCTGGCCATCCAGTCTAACCAACCAGAGAGCTCCAGGTTCCGTGAAAGTCTGTCTCAAAGAGGAAGGAAAATAAAGTGGAAAGTGATTGAGGAAGACATCTCTAGCCTTCGCATGTGCGCGCGCGCGCCCGCATACACTCACACATCCACACAGGATTGTGTAAGCATCCATGAACAAATACTAGGAGAAACTATTTTCGTTAACAGAATTATTAAACTCTCTTCTATCAATAGTGTGGACGGCCTTCTGGGGTGCTGCTTGGCAAGAGTCTGGCATTGGCCAAGGACAAGGAAATGGGCTTCAGGTAGGAATCTGACATTGGCCATGACAGGGACGTAAGTTCAGGCAGGAATCTGGCTTTAGGGCATGATAAGGAAGTAAGGAAGCAAGAATCTAACTTTAGGCTATAATAGGGAAGTAGGGNAAGGCAGGAATTTTAATCTTAGGGTGNAACAAAAGAAGTAGGCTTCAGGCAAGATTTTGGGCTTGGACAAGGAAGTGGGCTCAAGTATTTTGGTCTTTATGACAAGCCCTTTTAAACAACTGTCACAGGAATAATCAAGGGACTTTGCCTATTGCCTTGTTAGTTCCTTATTGTACTGCTTGCCCTTAATACTTGCATGTAATTAAAATTGTATAAAAAGCAGATTGGGAAAATTAAATTTGCCTTCAGTCTCAGAATTGACTGGGGTCATGCTACAATGTTGTCTATCTGTCTTTTTTCTTTTTAATCCTCACTCCCAGGCTTGAGAACCTGTTAACTGACTGAGTGGACTTGGTCACAATAGTGAATTTATAATAACCTACAGTATTACAGCTTACAGGTTGGTAGCAGCTCACTATTTTAAAATTTATTCTTAGTAATATTGTTTTCATTGTCATTTCAGAGCTCGACCAGCTATCCTTCCTGGGTCAAAAATAGGACTGTTTTGGTTCAGCAGAACATGTTTTAAAATCCTGAGAACATTTGTTTAAACCGTTTATTTTAGAAATGACTGAAGGGCACCCTTGCCTTAAAAAAGAGGAACCATCCAAATCCAGTGTGTTTACAGTGTCAACCAAAGTGGCTTGACTGTCGCTAATGCTCCGATGCCACAGGGATTGCTGGCTCATATGTGTGTCCCCTTGGTTGGGCCTCTCTGGATAGCACATATGCTATAGTAAACAGTCCAAGAAAGCAAAGGCTTTGTGCGCATCAAAACCCGGTGCCTTCAGTAACACGTCTCTGTCAACCCCACCCACAAAGGTGTCCCCTATTTAGATAAAAGTGCATTATTCAGTTGAGAAAAACTCAATTAGGTGCATTTCCCTCCACCCACTCATCCAGATGTTTCCCGTCAAGGAGGCTCAACCACCAATGTGGCTGAGAAGTCAGCATTCCTGTGGTGCCAGGAATCCATAAATAATCGATCATAAAACTCTACATGAAATTCTAGGACGGCAACCACCTGTTGTTCTGATTAAAGGGTTTAAACTCAGGAGAGAGGTCAGCATGTGGCACAAACTCAGTCTGGCAAAGACAGCAAAAGTTGTGGCCTTTAATCTCAATATCCAAACTAAAACGAGACTTACAGCTTCAACACACATACATATACACAAATAATATAGTTATTCATATTCTCATGTTTTGACCTGCCAGTAGATTGAAGAAAAGCTTCTGAATCTCTCTTAACATGAAACCGAAGGTGTCCTGAGAAGTGCAGGTGTCCTTGGAAGTTCCCTGAGACGGATAATAAATGCATCGTGGGTTTTCTGCTGAAATTATGCATTCCATGGAATTATGAAAATCCTCCTCCCCTGCCATCAGACTAACTGTGTTAGCTCTGCTACTTAACTCTGAAGATGTGATCCGCAGAGACAAATATTTTCACTGGGAACTCACCATATCATGTTGAACCTGGTGATGAGAGCCACCTGCTCCTGGAGGACCATTTTCAGAGCATCCCGACACAGGTGGAGCTCCTCCAGCAGAACGTCACCGAAATCCAGCACTATGGTGACTCTCTGTTCCAAGATAACACCAAAAATCTGCCGGCTTCCGCTGGTGAGCCAGTCCATGCGCTGCTTGTAGCTCTCCACAGCTTGCGTTAAGTAATCCACAAACTGGTGGATCAGCTCTGCCTTAGCTGTCAGCTGGATGAAAGTAAGGATGAAAAGTTAAAACTAATGAAACAGTAGCAAAATAGGCAGTTGGAACCTCAGTTCCAGTGATACAGCTGGAGCCATGAACTAGAAAGGATTCCATAGGTGCCCTTCAAACCCCACGGGAGCTGGGAAAGAGATTTCAGCCTCTCAGAAAGAGAATGAGATCTCTTCAAACTGCAGCACTCGAAATAAAATTAAATTAAATTAAAAAGAGTCTAGGTTATATCTTATTTTATAATATATACAGAACACCAGAAAATGGCCAGGGGCACTTTTAAGAAATTGAGTAAAAGAAAGAAAAACTAGCCAAGACAGATATATTTTTTAAAGTCCCATTGAAAAGTTTTCCTATGTAAGACACTACAAATTATTTCTTCAAAGGTCTCCAATTCCTTGCAAGGACAGCAGCTCAGGCTCATCCGAGTGACTGTAACTTTTGTCACTCTGCCCTCTCTCTTACGCCAACCTCCCCTGTGCCTGGGTCACCCAGGTACTCGTAGTCACCACTGATACTTTTGGGGACATTCCTAAAGGTGACAAAGACTTGTGGGCAACTTCTTGTTGTATACACATCCTTTAAGCACATCTGGCACGATCGAAAGGCCTTTTAGAATGCAAAGAGGTAGACAGCAGACAAGAAGAATGAAAAAGTCATGTCGTCTGTATCCCCGTCTACATCTCTCTTGAGCTCACTCCTCAAAGGCCAGCACCATTTCTCTGCAGCACCGCGGCACCAGTGAAGGAACCTGGGACTTTGCGCATGCTCAACAAGTGCTTGTCCACTGAGCCATACCCCAGCCCCTGGCATAACTCATGGCTTCTCTTAAGACCTCAGTTTTCGCCGGGCGTGGTGGCGCACGCCTTTAATCCCAGCACTCGGGAGGCAGAGGCAGGCGGATTTCTGAGTTCGAGGCCAGCCTGGTCTACAGAGTG
>NC_034594.1:17655864-17664571 GCF_900095145.1 Mus pahari | reverse complement strand
ACCTCAGCTTTCAGGGCCCTTGGCATGAAACTGTTGTGCGACTATTTCCTGATGAGCTTTTCCCCAGTGATGCAGTTGCCATTGAGTCCCTCGTGCCCTTTTGAGTAAACCCTATAAACTCTGGTTCAGTGGGCTAGATTCAGATGGACCCTTTCTGGGGTTTAGCACGTGGTTGTTCCCATTCGCGTAGATCTAGGAAAAGTCACAGAAAGATCTCAGGGGACGTGGCAGTGGGTTTATGTGGGCAAAGACACCTCTGGTCTGTGGTGATTTTAATGTGGACCAGTTTAAAACAGCTCTAGTTCACCAAACCCAGAGGTCCAATTTTAAATTATTAAATACAGTCTCTATCAACAGATTCAACCAACCTAGGGTAGAAAATACTTAAAAATAAACTGCATGGATACTTACTATGAACAGGTTATTTAGTGTTATTATTTCCTATCCAATGTGATATAAGACGTATTCACACAGCATTTATACTGTGTTGGGTATTATAAATCATCTAGCAATAACATATAGAATTGAATAGGTTTTATGCAAATACCGTGCATGCCAAGTATCTGTTAAGGATTGTGATGGATAATAGTAGTCTGCTTGACCACTTCTGAAATCAACTGAAAACAAGTCCCTTAGCATTCCTGTGAGGGGTTTTCTTGATCGGATCGTTTGAGACGGGAAGACCCGCCCTAAATCTGGGCCACACCTTCTGGAGGCAGCCCACACGAATGGCCATAAAGATGGAAGCTTTTTCTTTTTGCTTGCTTGCCCTCACTCTCACTGGCAAGTTCAATGCCCTGTTACTGAGGCATTCCTTTGCTGGTGTTAGCGCCTACTCCTTCAGGGGTACAATGGAGACTGAAGCCCGGCATCCTCTAGGAATCCACAGCTACTCTAGCACCAGACCCGGACACCCAGTCTCCTGGGCTGAACAACTAGGAATTCTTGGCCTTTCCAATGGGAGGGTAGTCATTGTTAGGCTAGCTGGAGCACAGTCTGCGAGCCACTGTAATAAATCCCCTTTTAATAGATATATTCTTTCTACTTATCCTCTTCCTTTAGACAATCTTGACCAACACAGGGCTCCTGGGAGCGCCTCCTACAGATTCCAAGGGAATAATAGTCCCAATGGCGCTCAGCGGTGTGTCTCCAACAAGACTTCAGACTTCAGTTGTGGGTCCTAGCCTGACTTGAGTGAGCTCTCTGCCTGCCAGCGCTGTCCCTCGTCCAACCTGGCTCTGGCAGGAAAGAACAGCCTCCATTTGTCTCTTGGGTGACTTCGGAGAGTACTCTCATACTGACTATTTTCACCGTCATTTTCAAAATAAATGGTTTTCTTCTGAGCGAGAGCTTTCTGGACACTTCTCTTTCCGGGTTCCTTCCCCAGCTGCTCAACAATAACTTCATTCTTCTGCCTCTGCCCAAAAGAAAACCGGAAATGGGAATCCCTCTGGCCCCTGGTTTATTGTTGTTGTGGTTGTTGTTGTTTGGTGGAGGGTTTGTTTGTTTGTTTTTCTTTTTTGAGACAGGGTTTCTCTTTGTAGCCTTGGCTGTCCTGGAACTTACTCTGTACACCAAGCTGGCCTCGAACTCAGAGAGCCCCCTGCCTCTGTGTCCTGAGTGCTGGAATTAAAGGCGTGCACCACCACCACTTAGCCCCTGAGACCTTAATGTTGCCGCAGCCTCTTTCCGTGGGACTGGGGGACCTGTGACTCACATTGTATAGTCTGCCATCTTCTGCTGTGTAGATCTGTGGGAACAGGCCATCAGCATACCGAGAAGCCACGAGTCTCCTCAAAGAAGTCACATAATCTGTATTTTTATAAAGACAATCAAAATGGTGTATCAGCAAAGACTCTCTGGTTTTTAAACATTTTTCTCAATAATTTGTAATGCTTTGTATTCTGTCCTAAGTCATAAAGTCTCTCAGGAACTATGATAAACATAAGTGCTTATGACATGCAGAAGTCTTGGAAATCGTGTGGGGTGGGTTGGAATTCATTTTCTGCTTCTTTTAGGTAGAACAATTGAGGCAAAGCTCAAAATCACAACATGAAAACCGTGCTTAATACCTTAAGTCTTACTGAAGGTTTGGACTTAGTTTATAAAACTTGGGGGGGGGGGAATGGGCACGCATGTTACACACCCTTGTAATCCCAATACCTGGGAGGTGGAAGCAGGGGGATGAGGAGTTCAAAGCCAGCCTGGGTTAAATGCATATGAGACCATCTCAATAAACTAAAAATATGGGCGTACACATGCACACACGTAAGCACACCTGAACCCACACAAGCATGAACATTACACAAGCACACCACACCACACACATTCAAAACAAAATTTCAAGAGGAATTTTTTTTAATTAGCCAAGCATAATAAATAAATATAAAAATTCAACTTAGGGACTACCTACTGCTCAGGTGAAATGAACTGAGCAAGTAACCGATCCAGAGGACCCAAGCATGATGTCAGAGTGATGTCAGCATCACAAGATTTGGCTGAGGCTTGAGAGGGGCAGGTCTGTGGACAGCTCAGCAGCCAGCTGAAATGCACACTGGGTTCCCTGTCACAGGATTACTGGGTGGTTTGCTCAGCTGTGCAAACATTTAGGTACATAGTCTACCTAGCACGCTCTGTGTGTCAGAACCAGTCCAAACTGGACAGGAATATAGCACTACCTAAGTGCATGTCCAACCCTTCATGGATCTGTCAGAGTCCACAGAGCCTCTCAGGATGAGCTGTGATGGTGGAAGAAGACGAGGTAAGACTTCTCAGAGACATCTTTAGAATGATGACGACATCATTCAAGTTAAGGGATAATTTGGAAACGTTCTTAATTTTGAACAGGGAGGAAACTAAATAGAGAGCTTAAACTTGGGGATTTTATGTCTTTCCTTTCCTCTTCTCTACCCTTTCTTTCCTAGGTAAAAGGAAGCGGAGTTGAAGGGACAAAGGGGGTTTAGAGTAAAATTATAAGAAATTAGGAGGCTGGAGAGATGGCTCAGCAGTTAAGAGTACTGATTGTTCTTCCAGGGTCCTGAGTTCCCAGCAGCCACATGGTGGCTCACAACCATCTGTAATGAGATCTGATGCCCTCTTCTTTTGTGTCTGAAGACAGCTACAGTGTACTTATATATGTACTTATATATAATAACTAAATAAATCTTTAAAATAAAAAGAAATTAGGAATGGGGGCTGGAGAGGTAGCTTGGTGGTTAAGAGCACTGACTGTTCTTCCAGAGGTCCTGAGTTCAATTCCCAGCAACCACATGTTGGCTCACAACCATCTATAATGGTATCTGTAATGGGATCCTATGCCCTCTTCTGATGTGTCTGAAGACAGCAACAGTGTTCTCATATAAAATAAACAAACAAATAAATACATTTTAAAAAAGAAATTAGATATATGGGATGGGTTGCTAAATTTATTTTTAAACAAAGCATTGTGGAGCCATAATCTTACACTGGTAGAAATCTTTATAATTGGTGCAAAATTGAAGTTATAATTTCTTACACTGGTACGGAATTTTTATATTGATACAGATTTAATGTGTGCATTTGTATAAATTTTTATACTAATATAAAATTTGAAATTAATATTGTTACTCGTGAATAGGCATTGTGATTTAAGAATACAAGGCTTAGACCCAGTCTTTCTGATAGCTGCTATTATAAACTGTTTAGGATGATTAAGTAACACAAGTTAAGCACCAGATAGTAAACTCATGGTTACATTAGATTCTGATTTAATTATAGTAAGGTGCTTTCAATATTATTCAATTAGAAATACCTAAGAAATAGCACCTTACTCAATAATAGTGGGAGATTTCAACACCTCACTCTCATCAATGGACAGATCATGGAAACACAAACTAAACTGAGACACATTGAAACTATCAGAAGTTATGGACCAAATGGATTTAACAGATATCTATAAAATATTTCAACCTAAGACAAAGAATATACCCTCTTCTCAGAACCTCATGGTACCTTCTCTATATAATCTGTTGAAAAACAGGCCTCAAAAGATACAAGAAGATTGAAATAACCCCCTGCATCCTATCAGACCACCACGGACTAAGGTTGCTCTTCAATAGCAACAAAAACAACAGAAAGCCCACATACACATGGAAGCCGAACAATGCTTTACCCAATGATAACGTGGTCAAGGAAGAAATAAAGAAATTAAAGACTTTTTAGAATTTAATGGAAATGAAGATACAACATACCCAAACTTATGGGACACAATGAAAGCAATCCTAAGAGGAAAACTCATAGCTCAAAGTGCCTCCAAAAAAAAAAACTGGAGAGAACATGCACTACCAGCTTAACAACACACCTGCAAGCTCTAGAACAAGAAGAAGCAAACACACTCAAGAGGAGTAGACGTCAGGAAATAATCAAACTCCGGGCTAAAATCACCCAAGTAGAAACAAAAAGAACTATACAAAGAATAAACAAAACCAGGAACGTGTTCTTTGAGAAAATCAACAAGATAGATAAACCAGACTAACCAGACTAACCAGAGGGCACATAGACAGTATCCAAATTAACAAAATCAGAAATAAAAAGGAAGATGTAACAACAGAAACTGAGGAAATTCAAAAAATTCATCAGATTTTACTACAAAACTTCAACAAAACTGGAAAATCTGAACGAAATGTACAATTTTCTAGATAGATACCAAATACCAAAGTTAAATCAAGATCAGATAAATTATCTAAACAGTCCCATAACCCCTAAAGAGAGAGAAGCAGTCATTAAAATTCTCCAAACCAGAAAAAAGCCCAGGACCAGATGGGTTTAGTGCAGAATTCTGTCAGACCTTCAAAGAAGACATAATACCAATACTCTTCAAAGTATTCCACAAAATAGAAACAGAAGGAACACTACCCAATTCATTCTATGAAACCACATTCATGCTGTGTATTCTCCCTTGGAGATGGAACAGTTTTCATCTAGTCAGGAACTTGTCACAATTTCCTTTCACAGAGGACATCCTAAGATTTCTTTTTCTACTTCTATAATGTTTAATGTTCCAAATAGAATTTTTTTGTTGTTTTGTTTTGTTTTTTGAGACAGGGTTTCTCTGTATAGCCCTAGCTGTCCTGGAACTCACTCTGTAGACCAAGCTGGCCTTGAACTCAGAAATCTGCCTGCCTATGCCTCCCAAGTGCCAGAATTAAAGGCGTGCGCCACCACCGTCCAGCTCCAAATAGATTTTAAAAACTGGTTGAGTGCATATTACTCTTAGCGTCAAAAGATACCATGTATATTTAAGAGGCATTTAACTATTATAAACTATTTTGATGACTTAAAAAATGTTAATACTGAATTGTATATATTTTAAAATAAATTTTGTTAGTTTAATAAAAAAGAAAGAAATAACCCTGTCTCAAAAAAAACCAAAAAAGAAAGAAAGAAAGAAAGAAAGAAAGAAAGAAAGAAAGAAAGAAAGAGCTAAGAGTAGTCAAGGTTGAATAGTTCAGATATACTATACATACATGGATAGTCTTCAAAAACAACAGAAATCCACAGATGATGACATTTAAAATCATTTCATTATTAATAGAAACTTTGACTAGGAGACATGTCTGCTCCTGACAGGAACCCCTTCATGGTTCAAAAAAGATATTAAACATCATAACCTCCATATGGAGTTGCTCCCATTGTGACAAGTTAGCCACTGGGCAAGAATTGCACTAATTCATCTGCAGACAAAAGAATACTGACCAGGAAAGGACACAAGACGCAGGATAGTCGGCAGCTTAGCTCTGCCAAGACAGAGTAACATAGTCCTTCATAATAATTCCTGCTACACTTAAGGTCTGTCAGATGGTTCAGGGGGCCAGAAAGTTGAAGACAGATGCACCAACGTTTTGAGGAACAGAGGACTGTCCAGGTAGTCAGCTGTCTTTACAAAATGTTTAAGTTTTGGGAGCTATGTTTTTATGCTTCCTATATATTCAAGTAATACTTAAATTGTTCTTGGATCTCTGACAGGGTTGAAGAGTATAATAGTCTCATAATCAAAATTAAGCTGCTTAGCACTAAGGAAGATGATCTAGATTTGAAAGTGTGGCTTTCAGATGGTAATGCAAGTTAAAATCATAACATAATTCAGGTATAAAATAGTAAACTCCTTAAGTATGGGTAGATGTTAGAGTAATGTAGCAACACTGACAAAATTGATGGATTGGACATTATCAATGTATATCATACCTTATAGTTTGCATAAAATCATCTTTTCAAATCTAGAACATCTTTAATGTTAAACAACTTGAGTTTAATTGTGAGACTATAATTAGTCTTCAACCCTGTCAGAGATTTGAAGAGGAATTAAATATTACCTGAGTCTGCAGGAAGCACAAAGGCACAGCTTCCAAACTATACAAATGATAGAGACAGCTGTTCACCTGGACAGTTCCCAACATTTCTCATAATGAGAGATCCTGTCTCATAAATAAATGAATCAATCAATCAATCATCAAGTGGAGGGCTGTAGAAATGGTCCAGCAGGTAAAGACACTTGCCACCAAGCTCAGGGACCTGAGGGCCCCAGGACCTACAGATGAAGGAAGGGCACTGGTTCCCACAGATTGTCTTCTGGCTGTCATATACTTCATTTCCCAGCTAAATAAGTAAAATATAATTTAAGTATTTTTGGTTTAGATTTTCAATTTGTTCATCTGCTGTTTTGTTTTGCTTGAGACAGGGCCTACTATGTAGCTCATGTCCTGGAACTCTCTATGTAGACCAGGGTGAACTCACAGAGATCTACCTGCTTCTGCCTCCCAAGTACAGGGATTAAGGCATGCACCACCTCACTCAGCAAGAAAAGAAAAGAAAAGAAAAGAAAAGAAAAGAAAAGAAAAGAAAAGAAAAGAAAAGAAAAGAAAAGAAAAGAAAAGAAAAGAAACCATTTATGCAAATGAATTATTTATTCTAGCTAGCCACAAAATCCTGGTATTTTATTTACAAGCTGTAGGCCTAGATTTGTCTAAAGAAAAGGCTCCATCTCTTATGATAATAAACAACATACAGTAGGAACAAATGAAAAGCAATTATGAACAGTATTGGGAGTTAAATTTATAATGTCCAGTCCAACAAATATGAGACAATTACAAAAGTTACTAGGTGGGAGTTACATTCATAATATCCAGTCCATTTATATTTGCAGAGAGTGGGAGAAAGCAGACCAAAAGATTGCTGGATGTTGATGGTTACCAGCCTAGTCATGAAAGCAGTGACATCATCCTCCGGCCTACACACACACACACACACACACACACACACACACACACATGCACACACACATCATATACACATACACGAATGAAGTGAGGCAGTACTGCATAGTTGCAGTTGTATTCCTCTGTGATGTGCATATACTGAGTTAGAGCATCTGCAATCTGTCCCCCTGACAGAGATGTGGAGTCCAAGCAAGTGCAGAGGCCCGTGGTTTCTGAAGGGCTGAGGAAGCCTGCCTGATGGAAGGCTGTCAGGGAGCGCCGTACCTTCACTCTGTGGGAATCCGATCTGTGATAAGATCTGCTTCAAGGTCAGCTTCTTGCTCTTTAGCCCGTGCAGCTGAAGCCATCTCTCCGATGAAAGGAGACTCTGCTCTGCCATGCAGTCCTGGTCTTGTTCAGTCGCTCCCACCTCTGTGCCTACTGCTCTGAGACAATATGGAAATGTGATCCTGATTCCCCCATCTCTAAATCAAGACCGTGAGTCACAAGGGGCCACCTGAAAGGAAAACTGTCAAACTCAGGACTCCTGAAAACAGGGCAGGGTGGGGATCTAACGTCAACATTGAGATTGACTTATTATAAAATACGGTATACTCATGAAATAGAATTGCGCTTACCCATTAAACTTACAGTATAGATGCATACTACCAAGTGCTATCCATATACTCATGCTGTGAAACATCTAGAAATATAAAACACACTACTACAGTAGAAATGTGTGCAATTTTGCCTTTTCCGTTGTGTCTCAGTTTTTGCATTATTTGGACATTTTGAAAGTGGGGTTTTACTTTTATAATTAGAAAAATACAAGACTCTTCCATTTTGAAAAATAAACCCTGTCCCCATAAGCCACATTGCACATCCACATGCTAATTATATTTACACAGAATATTTTGAACCCAAGAAGGATAAAGAAGATAAAAGACTGGGGTGGGCTAGCTAACCAGGAGGCAATGGCATTCAGCAGCCGCTCGGCCACACTGGATCACAAAGGTCTACACTCTGGATGCAGCCACTCGGCCACACTGGAACACAAGGGTCTACACTCTGGATGCTTCGCTTTCTGAGGCTTCTGTCAAAAATTGGACTTCATCGTTCTAGCTGATGGAAGCAGCTGTTCTGGGATCAACTGGACTCAAAGCAATATGCAGCATATTAAATTCATATCAACTGGTCTAAATATAGCTAGTTTACACAAGAAGAAGAGACTGCTCCAAACTGTAATACAATATCTTAACCTGCTCACCACAAGTGTGTGTGTGTGGGGGGGTGCTGCTGAGAATGGGAACAAGGATAATCTTGGAAGACCAGGGTCCACCAATTGTATCAATAACTGGGTGGCAGCAAGACAGTTTTTTGTTTGTTTGTTTTGTTTGGTTGGTTGGTTGGTTGGGTTTTTTGTTTTTTTGGGTTTTTTGTTTTTTTGTTTTGGTTTATTGAGACAGGGTTTCTCT